>NC_044929.1:4094329-4180286 GCF_003576645.1 Ipomoea triloba
TATATATATATATATATATATATATATATATATATATATATATATATATATATATATATATATATATTTTGCCGAATCTCTTTTTTTTGGTAAATGTAAATATGTATTAAATACCCGAAAACGAAGTACAGATACACAGGACATACCCTGGCATAAATAAAAGCACAAAACTACGCAAGAAAAGCACAAAGGTTTCAAACTAAACAAAATTTATATCTACCTGATTCAACTCTAAGGCATCAAGAGGAGCAATAGTCTAACTATAGATGGGAAAGGAAGATGACTATTTCAGTCCCTAAGATGGAGAAAAATAGCTGGTCGTCCAAAAACGAGAACATACTAACAGGCAAAGAAAAAGCATCCAAGGCCTAACAGATTGGTGCTATGGCCTGGGCACAGATGAGGTGAATCACCATAGCACTCGCCCAACTAAACCTGCATGTGAGTTACTAAGATAGAGGCCATTATAAACATCAAGAAAAAAACAAGGTGCAGCAAATATACGAGAATTCAATGAGCAAAGACCAAGAAGAAAGGAAAAAAACAACGAGCCAAATTTTTATTTTTATTTTTTGGGAAGCAAAGGAACAGGCAAGCAGCCGGGAAACTGAGGAAAAGATTCAAAGGCAACGAAAAAGAAACCAAAGTCTTGGAAAAAGTCATGATTTAGAAATGTGATGTTTGCTCATATTTAATTTGTTAGTACTGTGAAAGTCTAATTATGATAATATAAATCTCTATGGCATTGGCTTACAATAATAATAATAATAATGTTGTCTTGAATGCTGTTCGGTACGTTCTGAATGTATTGGATTGAGAGCAAGTTTTTTTTTTATTTGAAAACATAAAGAGCAAGTTATACTTAAGTTTGGATGGCTAATGTATTGTATCGGCATCTAAGGAGGGAGGGCTGAGATTGTGTTTGCATGATTGAAGAATTATGTATATACTGATTGCATCTAGGAATGGACACGAAAATTCCGTCCAAGACTCAACTGAAATTCTAACCGACACTAAATGGGATGAAAATTATGCTTGGATTGTCTCCAATGTATGTGTGCTTGGACACTGATAAGGAGGAGAATGAGAAGTGAGAAGCTAGAGACTTGAGGCAGCTCTTCGTTCTGTGAAAACTGAAAATAAGCAACAAAGCTCATTATCCTAGGAATTGGGTATATAGAATGCCACTCTAGTTTTAATGCCCAGTATCTTTAACATGGGCTATGAATTATCTTTTATTTTTTAAATATATTTCAGAGTTGACTTGATCGGTTATGAATTTGCCCACAGTTTCCATACTGCTTATAAATTTCTTAAAAATAAAAATAAAAATGATCCAAAGAACAAAGTTTGTGTAAAAATGATTCACCGTAGCGGCAATTCAATATTACAGTAACACGTTTAGAACAGTTTAAGTAAGCTACCAAAACAAGATAGTTGCTCAGGTTTTAACATGAAAACCCCTCCTAGTTATTTCTCTATATCTACTTGATAGTTATAGTAAAAATAGGTTGAGTAGGATGAAATCCTTGCTCGGGTTGTCGTTCTCTCACTCATGATAGCTGTGTTGTAGAGTGAACTAGGCCATTCCAGAAGCATAGGGGATATGACTGCGCCTGATCCATGCATCACCCTCAAGGTACGCTCCAGGAAAAAACTGCTTAGCAACCTGTGGAGAAATGTTCTTCTGGATACCCTTCCAGTTCACCCTTCTAGCGGTATTAGATCCTGGGCCGCGGTTCTTATACTCTGCGTACCAAAGGGTATTCAGTGCAAAGTTGCCCTCCCATGGAGACCAACCTTCTGGGGCGATGAAGCCGTCAATGAAAGAGAACATGATGATTGTCCTGGAGAACTCCTTCCATGGCCTGCCGAGGTAGACCTTGACGGGCGGGTGGACGGCCTTGAGGGCGGGATCGGGGAGGATCTCGCAGTTTTGGAGGACAGTGCCGCCGACACTTCGGCGGTCCTTTCTACCTTGAGCCGTCACCATGCAGGCCTGATTCTCCATTGGCTTCCTCACGATCATCTTGCATTTCTGGAAGACCGCCGCGGCGTCCCCGAAGATGAAGTCGATGGTGCCGGTGATGGTGCAGCCGCGGTAGAACTGGCGGTAGGAGTGGGTGTAGAGGGTGTCTTGGTAGGCGTCGATGTGGCAGTTATGGACCACGACCATGTCAGCTGAAACCCTAAGAGCCACGGCTTGGTGCTTCGCGGCGCCTGCCCTATTCTCGATTGTGAGGTCCCGGCAAACGAACCCGTCTCCCTCAACCGCCACCGTGGCGGTCTTATAAGTGCCGACCCCGTCGATGAAATTCTTGCTTCCGGTGATCACGGTTTTGGTGGGGTGCTCTCCCAGGAAAACAATGTTGTTCATCTTCCTAGGAACAATCACGTATTCATTGTACACGCCGGCCTTAATGAAGATGACGATTTGGCGGGTGTTTTTGGGCGGGATGGAGGCCAGAGCGCTGCTGATGCTCTTAAATTTCCCACTTCCGTCCTTGGCAACCACAATGTCGGCTCTAATGGAGTTCGGGTGAGCAAGTAGGAGGCGGCGAGTGGGGGCGTCTACGAATTTAGGGAATTCTTCATCAGTGGAGTCTACTCCTTCACCACCTTCAGTATCTTCCAACAATCTACGACTGATCCCAGGGATTTCCAAGGTCTTGAGGAATTCGGTGAGTTTAGTGACCATAGCCAGGCCGTTGCTGGTGAGCTCCATGGCGGTTTTAAGGAGGTGCTTCATTTTCTCGCCGGTTTCGCCGGTGGTGTTCTGGAAGGCATCCAGGCAGGTATCTTCGAAAGCGATGGCGGCGCTGAGCCAAACCTTGAGGTCGTTACCTGATTCGGCGTTGACGGTAGTAGATTCCTCAACCTTGTGAGAAGACCTCTTGAGATCTTCAATGGAGTGGTCTAGCACCTCCTTGCATATTTCCAGTGCCTCGTGGGTCCTAGGGTCCTTGTCCGCCCTCTTCAGAAGCTCGGACTTGGAAACGGTTTCGGCGAGATTCTCCCACGCCACCGAGAAGGCCGCGTTCATAAGCTTCCGCGGGTCGTGAGAGTGATTAGCTCTGGCCAAGCTCTTCTCGCACAGCTCCTTGTAATCGGTTGACTCGCAAAGCTGCTTCACCGACTGCTGCAGATGCTCCGATTTCCCAATCGCGTCCGCTATGCTGTCCAGCGAGAACGCCGCCCTCATAACCTCGTGTGCACTCATCTTACCAACGGCGTTACCCTCAGGGTTCTTCTCTACGCAGGTCTCCTTATCGGTCTCACCTGCGGCGCACGACCCAGACCCGGACCCAGACACAGATTCCGCACCGCTTGTGGGACACTCGCTACCGTTACAGGAAATGGCGAAGGTGCCGGACTCATTGGCGGTGGCGACCACCACGAAAGCCAGGAAGAGGAGGGAAGCGATGCCAACAATACCCAACTTTTTATTCTTTTCTGTAGACCCCATTTTTATATGTTTTTTAATAGGCTGTTGAATAGGGACTCGTATTTTAGGGATGCCTTTGAGGCTTTGATGATTGAAATGTGCAATTCTGAAAACCCTATTTATAGCATTGAGAGACAATCAGGAGAGCCACAGAAAATATAACAAACAAGTAACAACCTTCTGTAAGTTGAGAAAATTGAGGTTATTCAGATATATCTTTTACCAGTAACAACCGGGAAATCCGGCGAGGTTGATCGGAGGGAAGGAAAATCCGGTAAGGCATTCTAAGATGCCTGGTTTAACCATGGACCAAAATTCATATATTTCTGACTGGTCCGACTATGTGATCTAGATTGATTTTTTTTTTCTTCCAAATTTTGTGACAATTTAGGCTCTGTGTGATATTAGATACTATTTGGGCCACAAGGAATTTAGTTCATGTGTTGAATGGAGGGAATTATGTTCCCGTTTACGTCATGACTTTGATTAGCGTAATATGATAATATAGTCCCTATTAGGTACATTTGGAAATGTAATCGCAACATATATAGTATGTGCTTTACATCAAAATATATATATATATAGATTTTTATTCAAATGTGATTGCGTCCTTACGTGCGGCTGTGCGGTTTACACCACCCAATGTTAAGAAATGCACCACTCAATGTTACGAAATGCACCACTCAATAACATTGAGTGGTTGAAATACACCACTCAATGTTATTGAGTGGTACATTTCTTAACATTGAGTGGTGTAAACCGCACGGCCGCACTTAAGGGCGCGGCCATGACCCTATATATATATATATATATATATATAATTCTTGCTAATGGCGATATATTTAGATTTCTATTTTGTTTAGTATTATTCTTATTTGTTATTAATATTTTTGTTTATATCATTATTTTGTTTAATATTCTTCTTATTTGTCTCGTATATTTTTGTTGGTTTTTTTTACTTTTGGACCGTCGACGGTTAGCCAACACTACTATTAAAAACGAGCATATGAGAAATATAAAAAGAATTTAGAGAATTTAGAGAGAATACGTAATATAAAAAGAATATAGAGAATTTAGAGAGAATACGTAAGTATTTTGTATTACCGAACGAGAATTGTTTGTCTCTTCCCCATGTATGGAGATGTATTTATATATATTTTGGGATGACAAAAATTTGTGTGAGACCGTGGCAATTTGTCACCAAGGAACCAACTAAGTTATATACCTATGAGGGCTCAATTAATTAACTGTTACTATACTTTTGAACTCCAAACTTAAGGGGCCACACATATCTTTGTCCGCTAGGTCAAGATGAACAAATGTAATATTATTAAATCAAGTATAAAATGTTTATTACTTATATAAGAAAATGTAATACTTTGTTAAAAGTATTACATTTGTCCTCACAAGTATTTCATTAACAAACATGTAATTCCTGATTTTGTATTACATTTGCTAGTATAAGTATTATATTTACATATTATAAAAAATAATATATCTTTAGAACTTATATAATGTACTTTTAATATATATACTTTTTATTCCTAGTGTTAGTAATTTTGTAAACCATGATCCATGAAACAAGAATTAATGATTGTTTGGTCCCTCGAGGCCTCGACTATATATACCATAATTATTAAATTGATCACCAACTATCAATTTTAACCAATTAAATTCTTAATATTGATTTTGTATCCGATTTAATCCTCTGTAATTACTAAATTGGTCCTCGATCAGTTTGATAGAGGACCAAATCGATTACGAAATCAATAGTTGAATCAAAATCACTCAAAATTAATAGTCGATGACTAATATATTTGATAATTACGACATAGTCCAACATAAAACCATGATTAATTAATGGAACAATGATTGCTATTTACGAAGTCGAACTCCAATAATTTTTGAAGTGGAGTTTAAAATTTCACTGGATCACCTTTAACTATGATCAACCACTATGCTAATTCTGGGTGACATTTATTGAAACCGTGTGGTATGGATAAGTCTGAAGTGTGAGGTGACCTCGCAACTTTGGTCCACCAATAATTCCATTCCTTCAATTCTCGACTACACTCTACTCTACTCATCATCTTCTCTAATCAATCTCTCATGTCTACACTAGTGTCACAGCGCCTCTCCTTCCGAGAACGCGGAGTGGTCTTTGAAGAAGCCAAACGGGTAATCACTGCCCACTCCCGCCATTTCTTTGCGCTTTGCCATCTCTTTCTCTTTCCCTTATGCTTCTCCATCATCATCTACCCATCTCTCTTCACCGCCTTTTCCCAACTTGATGGTTTTCACCCCCTACAATGGCTACTCTCCTTCACTGCCGACCCCACTCATCTCCGAGCCCGACCTATCCTCTTCGCCCTCCTCTTCGACCTCTTTGCTCTCTGCCTGGCCGCTTGCGCCTTGGGCACTATCATCTATAGTACTTTCAATGGGCATCACGGTAGACCCGTGACGCTTTCTTCTTCCGTTAAATCTCTGTTGGGCTCCTTTTTGCCCATACTTTCCACCCTAATCGTCTCTCAAATAATTGTGTGTTTGGTGGGTATTGGTTTGGGGGTTTTGGTGGCGCTTCTGTTGACTGGGCTTCGAATTGTCGGTGTTGAAGTGAATTATTACGACAACTACTCCTGCAATTGGGGTTTGGTGATTTTCTATGTGGTTCTGCTTGTACCCATCATTGTATGGCTGCAGATTAACTGGTCCTTGGCGTGTGTGATTGTGGTGGCGGAATCAAAGTGGGGGTATGAGCCCTTGCGGAGAAGTGGGCAATTAGTGAAGGGGACGAGGGGGGTAGCGGCGTCGATTTTGGTGCTTTACGGCCAAGTGTTCTTGTTGATGGTGCTTTGTACTTCACTGTTGGGCAAGATTGGTGCAAACAGAGGGGTTTTATTCTGGATGGGAACAATTATTGTGGTGTACGGTTCAAGTTCAGTTACTGAGCTGATCCTTTACAGTTTAGCCGCAAATGTGGTGTTGTATATCTACTGCAAAGCCTTGCACGAGAAGGGAGCGTTACTTGAGATTGCAGAGGTAGAGGGCAAGGATGCGAGCTTGGCTTTTGGTGGTGGCAAGGTTTCTCAAGTTGTTAATCATGGTTGAGACTTGAGAGAGAGCCTTGGTATATCCGTATATATATATTGCCGAGTCTCTGTTATGTCCTATTTGAAGTAATTCTCTTGTAGTGTTACAAATTAAAGTTATGATTTTTAGAAATGTGATGTATGCTCATATTTAATTTGTGAGTAGTTATGATAATACCTCGTTCTATGGCATTGGCTTACAATAATAATAATAATAATAATGTTGTCTTGAATGTTGTTCGATTCTGAATGTATTGGATTGAGAAACAATATAATATAAAGTGTTTGCATGATTGAAGAATGATGATAAGTTGTGCTGTTGTTTCTTCCCAAAAGATTGAATACCTAACTCCAAGGGTCCGACAGAACATCTCACTTTTAGAGGATTTAGGAGGTTGCTCCCACCTACACTGTGGCTAGTGAGACTCAATTTTGGTTTTTCTTTTCAAATTTTACCATTGTGATCAATTGAGTTATCTATGCGATCAGGTTGTTTTGTTCTTGCATATACTGTATTGATTGCATCTAGTTAATGAAAAACATTTATGCTTTATTATGCTTGGATTGTCTCCAATGTGTGCTTGGACACTGATAAGGAGGAGAATGAGAAGTGAGAATAGACTTGAGGCAGTTGCTTCGTTCTGTGAAAACTGAAAATAAGAGAGCTCATTATCCTAAGAGTTGGGTATATAGAATGCCAGTATGCCACTCTAGTTTTAATGCCCAGTATCTTTACATGGGCTGTATGAATTATTTTTTATTTTTTAATTATATTTCAGAGTTGACTTGATCGGTTATGGATTTGCCCACACTGTCCAAATTGGTGTAAAAATGATTCACCGTACCGCCAATTCAATATTACAGTTACACGTTTATAACAGTTTAAGTAAGCTACCATAATAGTTAGGAATCTTAGTTGGTCCTAGACCTTCATCATTCCAGATTCGTAGGGAATCCCACTTGGCTTGATCCAGACATCACCGTCCAGATACATTCCAGCAGTAAACTGCTGAGCAATATCTGGGCTAATGTTCTTCTTGTACCCATTCCACTTAACCCTAGACGCCGTTGAAGCTCCCGACCCGCGGTTTTGATACTCCGCGTACCAGAGGGTGTCCAGTGCAAAGTCACCATTCCACGGAGCCCAACCTTCGGGGGCGATGAAACCGTCGATGTAAGACTGCATGATGACCGTCCTGGAGTACTCCTTCCAGGGCCGCCCGAGGTACACTTTGACGGGCGGATTCACAGATTTGAGGGCGGGGTCTGGGAGGATCTCGCAGTCTTGGAGGACGAGGGTGCCGACCCCGCGGTGCTCCTTTCTGCCTTGGGCGGTCACCATGCAGGCCTGGTTCTCCAATGGCTTCCTCACCACCATCTTGCAGTTCTGGAAGACGGCCGCGGCGTCCCCGAAGATGAAGTCGATGGTGCCGGTGATGGTGCAGTCGCGGTAGTACTGGCGGTAAGAGTGGGCGTATAAGGTGTCTTGATAGCCATCGATATGACAGTTGTAAAATATGGTCATATCGGCTGAAACCCTAAGGGCTACGGCTTGGTGCTTCTCTGACCCTGCGCTGTTCTCGAATCCGATATTCCGAGCAATGAAACCGTCTCCTTGGATAGCAACGGTGGCGGTGTGATAGGTGCCGATCCCGTCTACGTAATTCCGGTTTCCAGTAATCCTGGTTTTGGTTGGGCCCTCTCCTAAGAAAACAATATTGTTCATCTTCCTTGGAACCTCCACGTGTTCCTTGTACACACCGGCCTTGATGAAGATGACAACAGTCTCCTTGTTTTTATAAGGAACAGTTTTTAGAGCCTCAACGATGCTATTATATTTTCCACTTCCGTCCTTGGCAACCACAATTTCGTGTTTAATGGAGGCCGGATCAGTGGTGAGGAGACGGCGCGTGGCAGCGTCTATAAATGGCGGGAATACTTCTTCTTCTTTAGTTTCAGCTGCTAATAACCTACGATTGAATAATCCAGGGATTTCCAAGGTCTGGAGGAGCTCTGTGAAGTGAGTAGTCATAGCGAGGCCGTTGCTGGTGAGCTCATTGGCGGTTTTAAGGAGGTGTTTCATCTTCTCACCCGTGTCGCCCGTGGTGTTCTCGAAGGCATCTATGCAGGTCTGCTGCTGTGTGATGGCGCCGCTCAGCCAGACCTTGAGGTCGTTAGCGAATTCTTTGACGTTCTCCATGTTAAAATTCTCGACCTTCTCGAAACACCTCTTGAGATCGTCAACAGAGTTTTTTAGCAGCTCCTTGCACGTGTCGAGCGCGTCGGAAGTTCTGGGGTCCTTGTCCGCCTCCTTGAGAAGCTTCGACTTGGAAATGGCGTCGGTGATGTTCTCCACCGTCACCATGAACGCCACCTTGATAAGCTCTTTGGGGTCGCTAGTGTCCTTAGCGCCCGCAAGGCTCCTCTCGCAGGTCTCCTTGTAATCCGTTGGGGCGCAAATGGTTTTCACCGACTTTGTTGCGGTTGAAACCTCGCCGGACCCGGAATCGGCACCGCCAGGCCTTCTGCCGGAGACGGTGGCAGCCACCACGCACGCCACCAAGAGAATGGAAGCGACGCCGGCAACAGCCACCTTTTTATTCTTTTCTGCCGACCCCATTTTTGATAAACTCTTGAATGGGGTCTCTTCAAAGGTGATGCCTTTGATCACAGATGATTGAAATGTGCAAGAATTCAAACCCTTCTTATAGCATTCAGAGAATATCAGCAAAGCCACAGATGAAACTAACAACCTTCTGTTGACGAAATTGAGGTTGAGAAACGTTGTAAATTAAACCATCTCGTTATAACTCCGCTATGTTAGTTAATGGTTACATATAAAGAATCTTAATGTTGATGTCTAAATCACAATTCATAATGATTACTTATGAACCTACTGAATGCATGCATGTCTTTACTTTATGACTTTTTGGAATAGAGAGATGTAACTCAAAGTTTAATTATCATCTTCTCTTTTCAACTTAAACATAATTTTTTTCATTATAGATAGGATCCAATTGAATTTGTTTATATATATAAATTGAATGACTCAATTGCATTTTTTTGTGCAGTACAGTAGTTTCATTTATTTGAGCATTATTTCTAATTAGATACATGTCTTTTCTAGAACTATGGGCAAGTTTCAAACAAATATTGGATTCCATCTATATTTGTCAAATCTATGGAGATTATTTTAATGATAATTGGTATATTTGAATTTATTTCTTTCTAACAGATCAGACATTCAAAATTCATTTATAAATAGAAGGAATAATGTTAAGGAGAAAAGACACATAAGATATCTTAGTTAATTAATTTCAAGCTAAGCGTTCAAAAATCTCTATACGCCATCTATCAAGTTCTTAATTAATAAACTCAAGAATCTAGATATATAGCTTCTTAGTTGGGGGATCATTCAACATGTGTATTGAATTTGTTGCTTATCTCTACAAAAGGGTAGATAGATGAAGAGTAATAGCGGTTGTCCTATGAAAACCTTTACAAATTAGTGTTGCTAGCTTAGTAATAAAAGCACTCAATTTGTTGATTCATTGAGGCGGATCTAGAAATCTTCGCTAATAGGGGTGAAAGATTAAAAATTAATGAGATATTTTAAAAAAATACTTACACTAAGCCATCAAATATTGTTGATTAAGGATGAAAAATTAAAATACATTAAAATGAGATTTTAAAAAATCAAAAGAAAATATGAAATATAATTAATTAGATAAAATAGTTCAAATAGAAAATACATTATAAATCACTCATATCATTAATTTTTATTTCGCCATTTCAGGAAGAAAAAAAAAATGAATACAAGTAAACAAAAACTAAACTTTTTCATTAGTTAAAGGTATTGTAGTAAACAGACATTTGGAAAAATTACAACATATATATAGAACAAGATCTTCACAGTCAAAAATGTGGTGAGGCAAAACCACCAACTAATATCACATGCAGCATTTTACCTATAATTACCTCCCTCATCTGATACAAAATATGCATACATTTCAGTAAGGCATTCACTATCATCCATGAAGAAGAAAGTGGATGAATCATTTCCAGAATGCAAAAATAGGTCTTTGAAATCCAGATTTTTGACCAGACGCATTAGAAGTTATGTCTTCTACCCTCCGAAATCCAATCTGCAATTAGTTTGAGTATATTCAAAACATCGGTTTGTGCTGCTTTATTCACAGATATGATATACAACATCATTGGTATTGACTGGGGAAAGGAGAAAAATGTACCTTGTCCAAAAGTATGTCCTGAAAATCTTCGGGATAGATCTTTATATTTTGATAATTACTTCTAGCTGTCTGCAAAATAAGGCTAGAAAATTTTAAACAAAAGCTGAGGAATTAAGCTTTCTAGGATCTCAATGGTACTATGAATTCCTACTATGCGAAGACCCAGGAATGTTACCTCCGAGACAAGACGATTTTTATTATATGAACTCCAGGGCTGCGGTTCCAAAATAAACATACCACCCTGCAAAGGGTTAGAAATGTTGAGCCAATTTCAATGACAACATTCATATAACTAAATTCTGGAGATTATTTAGCATATTAGTACCGGTTGAAGAAGCCTCCAGGCTTTCACAAATAAGGTGATTAATCCCTCATCACCCCAATTCAACTGCACCCATTTTGACACACTTAAACTGCAAAAAGAAAATGGGAATCCGTTGTAAAATAAAAATATGAGCAAGCAAAAGAAAACTCAGTACAAGTAAAAAGAAAGTAAAGTTGCAACTAGCCCAATAGAATGTAAGGCACAATTGTATGTACCATATAATTGTATCAAAATGCATATTTTCTGGTGGATACCAATTTCGAATGAAATTTGCTTTTTTAAAAGACACTATGTCAGACAAATCTCTCCTTCCCGATGCATGAGATTCTTCAGAATCATCCCTTGTTCTGCCATTAAGAGACTCTGCTAAATGGCCCTCCAAACCATTTAACCTCTTAGAATCCGCTTGTTTAGATGTTTTCAGTAGCCGTTTCTGAGCCCTTAGTACTTTCTCGAGATGCCAATAAGAATCCTCAACTCGATCTGTTGAAGAATGAACAACTCTGTCATGCTATACAATTGAATTAAAATGTCACAACTATCAAATTCCACATTAACTATGATTATTACTAATTCATAAAAGACAGAATTTAATCCACTGTTGCTATTAATTAGAAGTATGATGCCATCAGACTGAATTCAAAGACCAAGAAAACAGCTTTCTCCTTCCATTTTTTCTGGTTTTCCCTCTTCCTTTAGAAATGTGTACAGATGTTAGCTATATATGGAATATGTACAAATCAATCACACAGCTGACTAAACTGAATGAGAAAAGAAACTAAAAGCATAGTTCTGGTTACAGTTAAAGACCACAAGTCATCTTCAACATGAACATCAGTTAGGGTGCTTAACATTCAAAAGTAATCACTCAAAACACTTCCGCTAACCCATTGGGTCAATGACCAAAATGACAAAATGTTTAGAGTCTTGAAACTAAATTCCAACCCTGAATGATAAAGATTACTCCTAAACAAATAATACAAGAATGGAAAAAGTGAAATGATTAAACAAAACAAGATTTTACAGGGGAAAAAAAAAAAACAAAACAAAACAAAACAAAAAAAAAAAAAAAACACACACACACACACAAGCACTATAAAAGATTAGGTCTGAGAATTTACCACTATCGATGTCAATTCCAAGAATGCTTCGGCAACAAAACTTTTGAGCTGTAGACAGAAAATATTCACCAGTCATAATCAATGACTTCTATATTTTCTCCCTTTTTATCCATCTAAAAATTAAAGCTATTAAAATTTCAAATGCATACCAATAGCAATTGTAACAGCTCCACTATTGCAGCCAATATCAAGACAATTCTTGCCTTCAAACCATTCTTTCTTCATAGCCTTTAACCTAGGATCTTCATCAAAGCCAATCTGAACACAACATAACAAGTAGGTGAAACTCCACTTCGGAACTAAGGAATAATTCCAACCCACTTTAAAAACAAATGTATAAATTGCATACTCTAGAGCTAAAGAAAAATCACATTTTTAATCCTGAATCATTCATATTCAGCAACAGCAAAAATAATAATAATAATAATAATAATAATAATAATAATAATAATAATAAATGTATTACATATGCACTTGTGTGTATATAGCAAAGGGAGGGGGTTGATACTTTATTGCACTAATTAGCTGAACAGCCAGCAAAGTTCCCTACTAAAACTTAAAGTTTATATTAATGATTGGGTATCCAAGGGAATTGCAAGCTATTAATAGTTGTAAGCGTCTTAGCATATGCACATATGTACATGATAATATATTTACAGGTAGAAGTGTAAACCAAAACACACTGTAGACAAAGAAGCCAGTATGGGAGGTTACTCTGTATCCATAGTAGTTTCTATAGTTCCCAAATATTGCAACTTCCTTGTGCTTTCTCTTATTTGTCCTCACTGGATTTTGTTCTTCTCCTTTACAATTGTTATCCTTCTTCTCCTCTTCCCACATTGTCTCTAGGTGCTCAACTGCAGAAGCAAAATTCAAAAAGGGTAAGGGTTAGGATCTTGAGATTCCCCTTACTCTCCTGCATTTCCCATTTTATCCATTCCTTTTGTTCTTAGTTGGGGCAACAGAATATGCACCATTGCAAGTGGATGTGGTGTCCAGTTTTATACTTGTATATGTGGTAAGCTACGTCCCTGTTCAAATCCTTCCTCCCTATCCTCACCAAATGTACTCAAAAAAACAAAGAAAAAAGAAACAAATATATATATATATATATATTTGTAAATAGGTGTAAACAATTAGGCCATTACATATTGCAAAACCTCAAACAAACTTTTTTAAGACAGTCCGTGAAACAGAAAGATTAACAAATTATTCCACAATTAATAATTAAAAATTCTATTGTACCATACTTGACTACTTGAGACTCAGGATTAAATTTCTCAAACACAGTAACTCGGTTATTTATCAAAAATTTACATAAAATATTAATGAACAATTAAAGAAAATATAAAAATTTCAAACCCAATAACATACTGTCCAGACTACAGAATTAATTTTCAAACACTAACAACAGAGTCCGGTGAGCACTATACTATTTTGTATGAAATCCCTTTTATCCAGAGAGTCGCAGCAATGGCAGCATATGATGTATGAAATCCCTTTTAATGTTAATATGTAAAAAATAAAAGTTTACCTTGAGCCATGGATTTAAAGTGACTCAGTGAAGCAACTGACTAGCTGAGGGGCGAAGCTGAGGTGAGGTCCACAGAGCCGCTGAGTGCCTAAGTCCCGTACGGACGCCGCTGAGTGCCTGAGTCCCGCACGGACGCCGCTGAGACTGCTAAGTTGATAAAGTGAGGTCTGACCGTATGAGGATGAGAGGACTGAGGAGCGAGGGCGTGAGGGAGTGACCAGCTGACCGGAGTGTCGCCGAGGGCGGAGGCGGCGAGAGACGAGGGAGAAGTGGTGAACCGTCGTTTGAAGCTGAGAGGCCGAGAACGGAATAAGGGATGGATTAGGGCTATGGTATTTTGTGTTTTTTATTGGGCTACGCTCAAAACATAAAATTATTTTTTATGGGCTTTTGACAGAATGAATGGCAGACTGGAAACATTGGACTTATTCCCTTACTAGTTTTTCTTATGCGCGATACGCAAAATATAGGTGCCAATGTTAATATTTTATATTAAAATTTTAAATTTATTTAGATTTTAGATATTTAAATTATTGTAAATAATAATAATAATGTAAAACATTTTTATAAATTTTATATTTATATTTTAAGAAATAACTAACATATAACTCCAATATATAATGTGTATATATTATTATTATTATTATTATTATTATTATTATTGAAGAAAATAAGAAAATATATAGTAGATGCATGTGCATGGTAACAATAGTGGAAAAGATAACAGAAGTTATAACGGTAGAGGAATATTTGTCTAATACATTGTAAAGTACAACTTTTATAGCATAATGTACAAAAAAAAAAAACTTAACGAAAAAAACGGACATATATAAAGGGTATAACCTTCATTCACACTTATTATGTTTTTATATTCGTTATCGACCAAAACCGAAAGTTAATAACTGTTAAATAATCAAAATACCGATTAATCGAAAATAGTTTAACACCAAAATATCAAGTTAATAACCGTTCAAAATACCGAATTATCGAAAATAGTTTAACACCAAAATACCAAATAACTGAAAATAGTTTAACATCAAATCATGAGAATCATCTCTTTATAAAATTTTGTTTCTTGGAGTATAAAATGAGGAAAGATCTTTTTATACTTTTTAAATGTCTTCAAAAAACAAAAAGATCTTTCCTCATTTACAATCCCAAAAAAAAAAAAAATTAAAATTTCATAAAGGAATAACTCTTTTCATTTTTTCATGATTTGAATCTAATTTCAAGACATAAAAAATAATTGAATTTGAATATGATAGTACACTTCAAGCTCTTTGAACCAAACACTCCCTTATACCTGCAGTTAATCATTTTTGTACAGGTAAATAAATTAAAATCACATAACATGTTAACTACATATACATAAAATAGTAATTATATACACATAAATTATTAACTGCAAGTACATAATACATTAGCTGCATGCAAATAATATATTTATAGGCATATAAACTGAATAGTTACAAGTACATAATATATCAATTGGTAACAAATAATTTAAAAATTATTATGATTTAATGTCCATATTGCAAGATAGACCCTGACTTATGATATACCAATTGCGTAATCTAAGGTGAAGTTAATCCTAAACTTAGATTACTTTTAGGCTAACTCAACATAATCTTGACTAAATACAAGATGCGAGTTGGGCTCAAATCAACCCATGTGCCATGTAAATCTAGACCACATATATTGTTATATACGAGTAAGTAAGGCTAATTAATACATTATTAGGATAAAGATATTAAGAAACCTAAAATAATTTTATAAAAAAAAAAAAAAAAAGAGAAATAAAACTCCCAACCCCTTTCCACAATATAAGAAACGACAAGATGACGGAAGCAATTCAAACAAATCCATTAGAAACAACATAAAAAATTCAATGTACCATCCAAATGGACAACATACATCTTAACTTAGACTCATACCTCACAAGTCTCACCATATTTAATGATATTTACTTTGTTGTTTTAAACACCCCTACTTTTGAACCCAACATACTCCATAAATAAAGGTAAATTTATACACATATTAATATATTACGAGTACAACTTTTACTTTCTCAATTTAAAGTTTGACTTTATAGAATTCCAATTCGATTAGGTGTCTTAATTCAATACGGAGGATTTTTTTAACATAAGGTAAATCAGTTGAATTTGCAAAGGATAATTTCAATATATTGACGTGTATTTTATCTCTATTTACTTCAAAACAATGTTGCAAAAATCCTGCCTAGCGGCCTAGCGTATTACCACAATCGGTGGTTTAAACGGCCGACCGACTAAGCCTCTTAGGCCTCTTAGTTGGTCGATTAGCTATTTGTTTATTTTTAATAGGTTATTTTACACAAAACAATGTCGTTTTAAATGAAATATTCTTAAATTGTTCAAACTCGAGATGTTTTTAGGCTAATATTTAATATTTTAATATTATCTATTAAAATATTAAATAGTTTATAATTATTAGTCTCTAAAAAAAAAAATTTTAAAAAACAAA
Source organism: Ipomoea triloba (assembly GCF_003576645.1). Taxonomy (NCBI): domain Eukaryota; kingdom Viridiplantae; phylum Streptophyta; class Magnoliopsida; order Solanales; family Convolvulaceae; genus Ipomoea; species Ipomoea triloba. Next base: position 4,110,599 of record NC_044929.1, read on the forward strand.
TTAAAAAAATACATGGACATCTAGACGCTGATTAATCGCCGCCGAAACGCTCTAGGGACTAGGCGTCCGAGGAGTCCCTAGCGATTTTTTCGATTATGCTTAAAAATGTGGCAATAGGTTATTGTTAAACTGTATTATAACTTTAACGGTAATTAATTATTTTCTATTTTTTTGTTAATTTGTTATAATATTAAATGCAAATATTGAATTTTGTGAACATAAGGATATGGAAGCAATATTCCTCTTAACAAGAAAATAAAAATTAAAAGAAAAAAAAAAAGATATGGAAGCAAATCTTGTAGAAACTCCCGTCTTAATGACAAAGAGAATAATAAAAAAGAAAGATCTGTGATATAAGGCTTCAAAGCTACAGTCTTTGCATAATCTGCAAAACAATGAAAGCTTATTTGAAGTAGAAAATAAGCAAATCAGCATACCACTGGGCCAATACTCAGAACCCATTATAAACTATCGCAAATACCATTGAAAAGGAAAGGTAAGATAAGCCACCTCTAAAGTATAAGCACTGTATCTCACCCCTCCACCTGCCTTCTCTTTTTAGTTCTTATTATGCATATGCACATTCACGATACGCGCATATAATAAAAAATTAAATGGGAAGGGAAGTCATTATGTCTCCCTCCCTCGCTGTCATAGAAAATAAATTCTGTGATCTTATGCTCTGACTCTCCGAGCAGTATTAAATTTCTGGGGAGTGTTTTTACAGCAAGCACTTTGGCTTTTTGTATTTTGTTTACTTTAAAAGGTTGTTCAACAATTTGGATGCTAATATCCCAGTGCAAATACTATCATATTCTCCCAAATATAATTTTCTATTCTCTCTGCTCCGTCCATGCGTCAGTGGGTGTTACCTTGAAAGTTCCTTTTTTCTGAATTTGAAATTTCTTGAATTCGCTTTGGAAATGATTTTCTTGCAGTTGTGAGAGGTATTGACATGGATCTAGAGTCTGGGTCTTGCCAGAATCGTGCAAAGGTGTGAACTTTTTTTCTTTTTTCTTTTTTATTTTTGGTTAAAAGGCTCAAATGTGTGAGATGATCTTTTTCCATTTTTATTTCTTATTAAATTTGGTAAATTTGGGAATTGTTGGATTTTTGGGTTTGCAGAGGGAGTCTTGGAGGCAAGTTTTGATATTGGCATATCAAAGCTTAGGTGTTGTCTATGGTGATTTAAGCACATCACCATTGTATGTGTACAAGAGTACTTTTGCTGAGGACATTGAGCATTCAAGAAGCAATGATGAAATCTATGGGGTTTTGTCATTTGTGTTCTGGACTTTGACTTTGGTTCCTCTTCTGAAATATGTGTTCATTGTGCTTAAAGCTGATGATAATGGTGAAGGGGGCACATTTGCTCTTTATTCACTCCTCTGTAGGCATGCTAAGGTGAACTCATTGCCCAGTTGCCAGTTAGCAGACGAGGAATTATCCTCGTTTAAGAAGGACATAATCAACCCTGCCCCTGCAACTCTTGGGGGGAGGCTGAAATCTAGTCTGGAGAGGTATAGAGTATTGCAGAGATTTCTCCTTGTGTTGGCTTTAATTGGAGCCTGTATGGTCATAGGCGATGGTATTCTTTCACCGGCCCTCTCAGGTATTTACTGATTTATTCTCCAAAATTTTCATCGGTTTTGTGATTGTTAGTATGCATATGGATTTATTCCTGTTCAATTTCCCGCAGTTTTTTCTGCAGTTTCTGGTATTGAACTTGCAATGGCTAAAGAGCACCACAAATGTAAGATTCTCTAGTTTCTTTTGTGATTTTTTATGTTATTCACTAAATTAACAGATTAGTGCTTGATGAATTTCCGCTACATGAGCATGAGGTCTTTGTACTGAATTTAATTCTCTGACTATTGTCAAGTAGTTGGGAGTTGGCTCACTTTACTGTAACTTTTCCTAGCTATATATGCTTGATTAGCCCAGGAACAGCTAGATGATTGCAAAGACTAGAATTATGATCTATTAAAATAAAGAATTTTCTTTATTATTAGGTCAGCATGAAGAATTTTTAGCATGAAATCGTTGCCGTGAAACTTGCCATTATTAGGCCATTTTTGTCTCATATGATGATGTAATTCCATTGGTAATTATCGCATTACTTTGCTGTTCATAGCAACCTCTAATTAACCTATAATTTATTATTGAAAACAAATTTTTTGACAACTTAAGGATTAAGAAATATGGTATTAATCAAGTGGGTGCACTGCACACAAATATGCCATAGGCATTGAATTTCATATCCGACAAAACTGCTTATCTTTAAGATTTGGGTGCTTCATAAGAGAGAGCATACGGGTTTATAAGATCTTTGGTTAGACTAGCTAATTGATTGAATTCAGTCTTTTAATGTGGTTTGGCTTATGTGCATTATAACCCAGTTGAGTGACATTGGCTAGTTGGCTTCCTTCTTGGAGTGCACAGGAATTGCTTGCTTGCTTGCTTATGATGTTGGTCGCTAATTTTCAGAGAACTGTATGTTAATATTATTTTCTATAACAGAAAGTTGTACTTTCTGCCTCCCTAAATTTGATAATTTTGCAGATATAGAGGTTCCCATTGCTTGTGTCATCCTGATCGTCTTGTTTTCCCTTCAACATTATGGCACTCACAGGGTTGGGTTTTTGTTCGCTCCTGTGGTCATAACATGGCTTCTATGTATCAGTGCTATTGGTTTATATAATATTTTTCGTTGGAATCCTTTTGTGTATCAAGCACTATCACCATATTACATGTACAAATTCCTGAAGAAAACTCAAAGAGGAGGCTGGATGTCGTTGGGAGGGATTCTCTTATGCATAACGGGTTAGTACATACTTGCTACATTTCTTTCATAGTTAATTTTATATACATGAAAAAGCTCTTTGCCGCTGTTTCTAGTTTATGATTGCATAATTACCTAATATGGTAATATGTTGCCTCACTCTTCTGTCAGGTTCAGAGGCGATGTTTGCTGATCTCGGGCACTTCACTCAAATGTCTATACAGGTACACATTTCAGATTTTTTTTTTGAGAAATGGTTTATAATGAGCATTTCGATCACAATAATCACTTGGATATTTTACCAAGAAATGCTATTTTATTTTTCCAGATTGCTTTCACATTCATGGTTTATCCTTCACTTGTCCTTGCATATATGGGGCAAGCTGCTTATCTGACCAAGCATCACGATTTTGAGAGTGGCTACCATATTAGCTTCTACATTTCAGTTCCCGGTACATCTAAGGTTCTTGTTCTTTGTGGGGGAAAATATTATGTAATTTTTGCGTACTAAATTTATCTGAAACTTCTCTTTCAGAGAAATTAAGATGGCCTGTTTTGGTGACTGCTGTACTAGCTGCAGTTGTGGGGAGCCAAGCTATAATCACGGGAACCTTTTCAATTATTAAACAATGCTCTTCTCTGGGATGCTTTCCGAGAGTGAAAATATTGCACACATCGTCAAAAATGCATGGTCAGATTTACATTCCAGAGATCAACTGGACGCTGATGCTGCTATGTTTGGCCGTTACTATTGGTTTCCGAGACACCAAGCGCCTGGGTAATGCATCAGGTAAGCTAGTTTCTAAGCTTTTTTACTCGCTTAATTGAAGCCATAAACTAAATAGACATTTCGTGATAAATTGAATTCCCCTAAATCAAATCTACATTACAAAACTTAGTGCAGCACTTCGATATTCACCCCCTGCACCTGCGAGCCTTAATTGCACAGTTTTTACCTGGCTTTGATACCACTTGTTAGGACTAAGCGCGTACCACTACGCCAAAAGTTATAGCTACTAGTGAAAGCACAACTTTATTTCCTTATACCACCACATTTTCGAGAGACAAGGTGTGCTGGACTTGGCCCTTCAGGTCCCCGCCCAACAATCCCCTTAGCTACCTGGTGCTAGACTTGACACTTCACTAGCCTCTGCCCAACAAAGTGCATACTCATGTTTAAGCTGTGAACAAAGAAAATGCTTTATCAAAATCATTAATGAACAGTACTATACAAATAGTTTTATTATACTTTGTTGCTATTACTTGCTCATCGTAACTTTATCTTGTACTTTTTTTTATTGCATCAGGTTTGGCTGTGATAACTGTTATGCTGGTTACAACTTGTTTGATGTCATTGGTGATTGTGCTGTGCTGGCACCGGAGTGTCGTCCTTGCAATTGGCTTCGTGCTCTTCTTTGGTACAATGGAAGCATTTTATTTCTCGGCTTCTCTAATTAAATTTTGCGAAGGAGCGTGGGTGCCCATTGCCCTGTCCTTCCTTTTCATGATAATCATGTGTGTTTGGCACTACGGGACCATCAAAAAGTACGAGTTTGATGTCCAAAACAAGGTCTCCATCGACTGGCTACTTAGCGTGGGTCCTAGCCTGGGGATTGTACGAGTTCGTGGCATTGGCCTCATACACACCGACTTGGTCTCGGGGATCCCGGCTATATTCTCTCATTTCGTCACCAACCTTCCAGCCTTCCACCAGGTCCTGGTTTTCCTTTGTGTTAAGTATGTCCAAGTTCCTCATGTTAGGCCCGAAGAGCGGTTCCTCGTGGGGCGTGTTGGCCCCCGGGAGTACAGAATGTACCGCTGCATTGTCAGGTACGGGTACAGAGACGCTCACAAGGATGACCTAGAGTTCGAAAATGACCTCATCTGCAGCATAGCCGAGTACATCCGGGCAGGAGACCCCACGAAGGACGACGAGGAAATGGCCGTGGTAGGCTCCCCCTCGACTCACTTAAACCGAGTCCAAGTCTTCCAGGAGGACGGTCATCACGAAGGCGAGCCCTCGTCGTCATCCGGGATATTAGAGCTCCGGGAAATAAAGTCTCCAAGAAAACGGGTGAGGTTCGTCGTCCCCGAGTCTCCAAATATCAACGCAAACGCGCGGGGTGAGATGCGCGATCTCATGGAAGCGAGGGAGTCAGGTATAGCTTACATACTAGGGCATTCATATATGAAAGCAAAGAATGGATCAGGGCTTACAAAGAAGATGGCTATAAATCTTGGATATGAGTTCTTGAGAAGGAACAGTAGAGCACCAACATATGCATTCAGTGTTCCTCATGCTTCAACTCTAGAAGTGGGAATGGTGTACAATGTTTGATTTTGAGTAACATAGGCTGATAAAATTATACTAATAAACTATGTATGTACATGCGGCTTTACAACTAAAAAAAAAAAAAAAAAAGGGAGAAAGAGAGAATGGTGAAATCTAACGGCCATTAGATGGTGGGTTAGTGTAGATCAGTTGACTTGAATCTGGGCATTACAGGACCTTATTTGGACTGTCATTTCCAGTTGAGTCAACATACATTGACAATGTAACTGTAGTTAAATTTAATGTTTCTTGTTTATATAATAGAGAAAAAAATGCCAAACTTATGCATATATCTGTTTTCACATTTTCCTTTTATACTTTGTAGAGCTTTGTCTAGTCTTGTTTGGTGGAAGGCTACATGTCTATAGACTGTAGTTGCTGCAACCTTCTTGAAAGAGTGCCAACGTTTTCCATGAAAATTCATCTTCTCTAACATTTCATACCAGATTACCAGAACTTTAGATGTTAATTTGGTTTTTCAATTCTTGAATTTTTTTACCCAAGTTTTTTTTTTTTGTTTTTGTTTTTTTTTTTTTGTTTTTTTGCTTAGTTACTAAATGGTCTACAAATTTTTGGTTTATTAGAAAATGGCATTAAAATGTTTTGAATGTATTTAAGGGATGACAAAGTACTTTCAAATGAGTTTGGAAGTGAAATGTTTATGAAATAAGGAAATGCAACCTAACAAAATTTCTATGCATTATATGGCATACTGGTATGAGATAGTGGTAGGCGACACTCATTACTTACGAATAATTTTTAAAAAATTATATTTGATGTGGTAAATACACTGAAATCTCTAAGTACGCCTACATATAGTCTATGAAGTAGGTGCGTGAGCTCAGGTAACTTAGGCAAGGGATCAAACTCTCTCGAGTTAAGATATATTGTCAGTGAGAAAGTTTCAAAAGTCCCACATACAGGTATTAAATGCACTATTTATAGAGGTTAGGAGAAAGCATATGCCGGGCATTTGACATGCCCACCACTGCAAGTGTTCCACACGCACGGGTGCAGTGGGCGGCACTTCCAATAGGTCCATATGAGTGACAATTTCTAGTATTGTATTGGTGCGAGGCGACCAGTTGGAGCAAGATGATGTTGTTTGTCCCTTAATCCGGGAATCCTATATTCAGGTAAACCCAACCTGAGCGTGTGGGATCAAGAAGTTGATTCCAACCGTGAGGCGTAAAGCTAACTGTGATCAGCTCCATGGAACGACATTACACTTGAAATCGGGTTGTGTTCAACCCCGAAGGGGTCGGTTTTGCTAGGGTTGTGACCCATGTGACTCAAGGTGTATATACTGAGTAGGTTTACGGTCGTACGAGCGAGGGATATACCTTATCAATATTCTTAAGTAATATTGATTGATGTGAGTAAGTGAGTTTGATCATGAACCTAGTTAGTCATATCAAATTGTTTTCTACAATGTAGAGAGAGTTAGAGATGTGCAATAAGTTGTTGTCCAATGGTGAATTAATTTAATTAATAAAATTAATAATATTAATTCATGATGGTAAGTTGGGGTTAAAAATGCTAGCACCTTCAAAATCCCAAAGGGCTATAGCCCTTGATTGCCATATTTGTGCAGAGCTTATGTTCAGAATTCTACGTAAAATAGAAATGTTTGTTGCTCTATCTTGTGCTTATACGCAGGTGAATGAACAAAGAAATCGAGTATTTTGAGGCAAAGTTTCGAGTCAGATTCGTTTTCAATTTAGATTGGGTCAAAATAAATTTGGATTTTCTATAGGTAAAGATGAATTTGATGTATTATACACTCCAAACAGATAATGTTTGAATGATAAATTAATTCTTAAAGTATGTCCCTACAGTTGAAAATATGGAATTTTGGAAAGTTTGGAAGGAATCTTTATCACACAGAAAAAGTATTTGAGTTTGTATTTGTATATATAAATAGTTGTTAGAAAGTTTTCTCTCACCGAAAAAGGTTGCAAATTTATTTGTTTAAAATTTGTATCAAACCTTTATTTTGATATATATAAAATTCAAATAACAATATACCAATGTTTTTAGTGGGACAGTGCCACTAAATTAATATTCTTTAGGTGGGACTTTAAATTATTTCAAATCATTAGACCAAATGCTCATTGGTTTTAGAAATTAAGTTTCTAATCTAAACATATACAACCCTTAAGTGTTGATTTTTTCATTAAAAAAAAACCTAATCCATCTAATTAATTTGGTCATTGATTTTTTTTTTATCTAATTAAACTCCTCAATTTTAAAAATTCTTATCAATTTGGTCTTCCGTTTGTTTAGCTGTTAAATAATCGTTTACACAGGGCCAAATAAATAATTTTGATATAATAAAGGACATTTTGGTTATCACATGCGCAATTTTATCTCTTATTAAATCGAAGAGTTAATTACTGAAATGATTTCTTAATTATAACAAAATTATCAATTTAATCTCGAGTAAACGGACCTCTGATGGCTAAACAAACGGAATACCAAATTGATTAATATTTTAAAATTGAAGAACTTAATTAGACAAAAAATAATCAAAAATTAAATTAATAATTTCATTATAATTAATTAAGGAATCAATTTGATAATTAACTCGGACATTGGCAACCATAAAGGCCCTATCTATCTCATTAAATACCATTTCCAAGTATTCCGATTCCTTAAAGTCTCTTTTTCATTCCCCAGAGGAAAAAGCTTCAAATCTTGCATGTTCAACTCCTCTCCCTCTTTTACATTAAATATATCTGGTAGAGAGTTGAACATGGACCCACCTAATCCAAAAGGGTCCCACAAATATGAACCACCGGCGCCGTCGATGGCGGTGCCACCACCGCCGCCCGTATATCCCGGAAATGCCATGCCACCATACCCGTACCCGTACCCGTACCCATACCCATACCCATACCAATACCAATACCCATACCCATACCCATACCCACAAGGGAAATGCCTGTCGCCGGAATCGGCTGAATGCGCCGGGAAAGGGGACGGCGCTCCGATGGAATCTTTCCCAAACAAGAACGTGTGGGTCCCACCATCTCCCGGAAAAGGAACCGCCGGAGCGTACGAATGCGTGAACGGGTTTCCGGCGGGTCCGCCGTCGCCGAGCACCTCAAGCGTGATGTATCTTCAGAGAATCGGCACCGGCAGCACAAGCGATGGGGACCACGAAATAGCCTGGTCAACTAACCTTTTTGGATGTTTAGCAGATTTTAATACTTGTACGTATAGCTAATTAACTAATTAATTGCATTTTTCAAATTATAATTTAAAGAAAAAACACAACTTTTTTATGCATTTTCAACAATTACTATATATAGGTCTCAAAACATGTTTTTGTCCATGCATAACGTCAGGACAAATTGCAGAAATTGTCAGCGAAGGAAAAACCTGTGAGTATAACTTTTTTGCATTGATGAATGTAAATTGCTATCTGGGATTTATGATTTTTTTTTTGATTGAATTATATTATATTGTGGGCTTGCATTGCATGCAGCATGTTTGGAGGCAACAATAATCCACGGATTGTTACTTTATCTGTTCATAGCCCCATCTATATACACATGCCTCAACAGAAGCAAACTGAGAAGAAGATTCAAGTTGAAAGGGAACAATTTCACAGATTGCCTTACTCATGCTTTTTGCTGCTTTTGTGCTCTCTGTCAAGAGTATCGCGAGCTTTATAACCAGGGATATGATCCTGCCATTGGTACTCTACCTTTCGGTCCCAAAAATAACTTTCAGATTATATTATGTACTTATACGTTATACCTACATTTACTTGCTTCTGTACATGTAGAGGTGTCAAAGCTAATTGAAACTTGGCATCAACGTTGACCAACTCTAAAGTCTAAACCACCCCAGATGAGATAGGGCCTAAAATCTTTGACCCGCGTGAATTAGTGGGCCAACGCGCGTTAGCCTATGCGGGCCGTGGGCCAAATCACGGGACGGGTTGAAACCCGCAACCAACCCTAAACCACCGGACGAGGTAGGGCCTAAAACCTTTGACCCATGCAAGTTGGCGGGCTAATGTGGGTTAGCCTGTGCGGGCCTCAGGCCAAATCACGGTGCGGGTTGAAACCCACAATCAACCATAAACCACCTCTGACAGTGTGGGGCCTAAAATCTTTGGCCCGCGTGGGTTGGTGGGCCAATGTGGGTTAGCCTGTTTGGGCTGCAGGCCAAATCACAGGGCGGGTTGAAACCCGCAACCAACCCTAAACCACACCGGATGAGTTGGATGGCGGGCCAATGCGGGTTAGCCCGTGCGGGTCATGGGCCAACCCACGGGCTTTTCATATTAATTTCATGTATAGAAATTATTAATTGTTGACACATAATTTTTAGACTAGGGTTCACGATATAATATGAATTCTGGTCCATGGTATAACAATGGCTAAACTGATAGTTAGATTAATGTTTGTATATTATATGTTCAACAATCTAAAATTATTTCATAATTGTTTGGTCTGTTTTTTTTGGAATGGTGGTGTGTTTAAAGGTTGGCTTAAGAATCTTGAGAGAGACAGAAACACAGTAGCTGTGTTCAGAATAACTCCACCGATAGCGGAAAAAGGGATGGCAAGATAAGAGTTTTTAACAGACTCGCCATTTTGGTACGGTACTGCCCCGGATGGATGGCATTCATCATGGTAACATTCTCTGGATGAAAATTATTACTATTTTCTTCTTTTAAGTTGTTGGTCCATATACTTATTAAAATTGAAGGATAAGATCGACCACAAAAGTTGGGAACATACTTGAGGATATATAAAATGGATTTATTATTAGTTTTAAACGAGAAACATGGTATCTTACTATCTTTTGACTTCTGAAAATATGATTCAAGTTCTCTATATTTTCGTATTGTTATGAAATAACTGCTATCTTAATTAAATTTATATGGTTATTATGTTAATTATTAAATAGATGGGAAAAATTGTAGTTTATTCCCACTATAATATGTCAATTATCAATATCACTCCTGAATTATTAGTGATGTAAATATTTCCCTATTTTTAGAACGATACATATATTGCCCCTCCTGTTGTGCTGTTGTGTAAATGTTGCTCCTCGTGTCGGTACGGGAGGAGCAATATATGTATCGTTTTAAAAATTGAGGGGAAACATTTACAGTTTTACACCATAATAATTCAGGAGTAACATTGATAATTAACATATTGGCCCTGTTTGATAAATGGCTGTTAGCTGATTGGGTTGGCTGTTTGGGTTAGAAGGTATGATTTGTTGATAACATTGGCTGATTGTAGAAAGTTGTTTGATAAATTAGCTGTTAGCTGATAGCTGTTTGGTATAATTTATTTTCTCAAAAAGCTAATTGAAAAGGTTGCTTTAAGTAGCCTTTTGAATTTTAGCATTTTGGAGTTACAAAAAGCTTATTATTTACCAACTAATAGTGGTCAAATAAGCTAAAATTAGCTGATAGGCTGATTATTTACCAAATAAGACCATTATGGAGATGCATAAATTATAATTTTTCCTATTAAATAATGCGAAATGGCCAAAGACCTTGTGGTCGAGCGGCATAACTGTGGTTCTCGCTAATAGCATGTAGAAAACTGTTTGATAAATTAGTTATTAGCTGATAACTAATGAAACACTAAGAGTCAATATCGCCTTAACCGAGCCTCAAACCCACCCCCTTTCATATAGAAGTGCAGCCAGGTGCCACTAGACCACAATGTCTTGGCAGTTTTGCATTAAGTGTTAAATGTTTAAAATCATAGCTTTTCGTTGTTATTTTTGTTAATACGGAGTATAATTTTGCAACATTCTTCTAACTTCTAAGTATATTCAATAACATAGGCTTTCTCAATGGTCAAATTGATGTTTTAAAAAAATAATTGTGAGAGTGTTTTAGATTTACAAAAAATAACGTTTAACACTTATCTTAAAAAAAAAACGTTTAACACTTATAATTAATGTTTTTTGTCACTTCAAGGATTAATTCTGTCACAATAATCTTAACACATGTAGTACAAAGTAAAACATTTAATTGAGAAATTGAATTAACTATTTGCTCATAATTAAAAAACAAAGTACGTGCATGTCATTTTCCACACAAAATTTTATTCATGCAAAATTATTTTTTGAAAAGACTTTTTTTTTTTGAGAATAATTTTTTGAAAAGACATTTAGTCAAGATGTTTTAAGACTATATTCATAGATACCGGTCGTCATGAATAAATTGAATTATTCTATTATGAATAACTCCTTGTGTGTAACTATTACATTTAATGCAATATATAGATTGTATAACTAATTATAAGTACATATATCATATAAATGTGGTATGCAGAGCAGAAAATGTGGAAAAGGGGATGAGAAAGAGAGAGGAATTGAAGACTACACAATTTAGGAGAGGGCTTTGGGGCTTTGTTAAAGGAGCTACACAAGCTAAGATTGAAGATCTGGATGCATGTATATATGCATTGCAATTTTTGAAATTAAGACTTAGATCTAATATGAATATGTTTTTGGAATATATTGAAATTGTACGTATAGTAGAATGCTCTTGATGGATGCTTTGCTTAATTGGAAAAAAAAAAAATACTCGAAACAAGTTTTTTGGTAAACCTATTTACTTGTATTGAGTTATTATATGTCTTTTACTTTGAAAATTAAAAAAATTTCAAGAAAATCTCTTACTTTATTATTAGAATCACTCTCCGGATCATCAAGGACATGATCCCTTTTTTTTTTCTTTTTTTCTTTTTTTAAATTATGATCCCTCTTATTATTAGCTTCAAAATCCCTCTACATTTTCTCAAACATTTTCAACCCAAATAATCTGTTCTCAAGAATTTTCAACCCAAATAAACTGTCATAACACTACATGGTAATTGGCTATTATTATTTTTAATAGGTAAATTGATTTAGTTTAAAATAAATTAACAATTTAATTTAAACAATAATATATTAATTAATATTAATTTTAATGTGAAGTATCTCTAATTAGTTATAAATGATGCTAGATGTTAAGACTAATTGACGATTAAGGTAACACAAATAGAACACATAGTACTTAGCAATGGTTATAATGGATGCTAAATGACTCAATTTTTTCACTTATAATGTATCTCACTCAAATAGAAATTACAATTTTTTTTTAGTACAATTGACTTTAATTATTACAATGTAGTTCATAACTACTTTCTATATGAGAGGAGAACTTGATGTTACTAAATTACAAACCTTATTTATAGTTGAAATAAGTTATAAGTTCTACCAAATAGAGTGTAAAAAATTATAAACACTGCCAACTAGCCTGAAGTTTTTAATTTTATTATTATTATATCATTATTAATTTTTTGCAATGTTCTACCGCAAACTTTTCATCCCACGGTGAAAGCGTTCCTTCTACTCCTAAAAACACTAAGAGCCTTGTATTTTTCTCAATTGAAGGGTGTTAGTTCTTTAATCTGTGAGTTCACTGATAGTCTCTGAATTCTATAAAAAAGGGTTTTACTTTCTTACACATTTTAATCATCCAAGGCATCCTGCTGGAATAATAGACCCCAAATAAAAATGGGGTCTGCAGAACAGAATAAAAATGTTGCTGTTACTGGCGTCGCTTCCCTTCTCTTGGTGGCGTGCGTTGTGGCTGCCACCGTCTCCTCCGGTGGGCTTGGTGGATCTTCCGATGACGATTCCGGTGACATTTCAACTGCAACAAAGTCGGTGAAAGAAATTTGCGCCCCAACGGATTACAAGGAGACCTGCGAGAGGAGCCTTGCGGACGCTAAGGACACTAGCGACCCCAAAGAGCTTATCAAGGTGGCGTTCACGGTGACGGTGGAGAACATCACCGACGCCATTTCCAAGTCGGAGCTTCTCAAGGAGGCGGACAAGGACCCCAGAACTGCCGACGCGCTCGACACGTGCAAGGAGCTGCTAAACAACTCAATTGATGATCTCAAGAGGTGTTTCGAGAAGGTTGAGAATTTTGAGATGGAGCACGTGAAAGAATTCGCTAGCGACCTCAAGGTTTGGCTGAGCGGTGCCATCACACAGCAGCAGACCTGCATAGATGCCTTCGAGAACACCACGGGCGACAAGGGTGAGAAGATGAAACACCTCCTTAAAACCGCCAATGAGCTCACCAGCAACGGCCTCGCTATGACTACTCACTTCACAGAGCTCCTCCAGAGCTTCGAAATCCCCGGCTTCAATCGTAGGTTATTATCAGCTGAAACTAAAGAAGAATTCCCGCCATTTGTAGATGCCGCCACGCGCCGCCTCCTCGCTTCCGATCCGGCCTCCATTAAACACGACATTGTGGTAGCCAAGGACGGAAGTGGAAAATATAATAGCATCGTCGAGGCTCTTAGAGCTATTCCTTATAAAAACAAGGAGACTGTTGTGATCTTCATCAAGGCCGGTGTGTACAAGGAACGCGTGCAGGTTCCAAGGAAGATGAACAATATTGTTTTCTTAGGAGAGGGCCCAACCAAAACCAGGATCACTGGAAACCGGAATTACATAGACGGGATTGGCACCTATCACACCGCCTCAGTTGTTATCCAAGGAGACGGTTTCATCGCCCGGAATATCGGATTCGAGAACAGCGCAGGGGCAGCGAAGCACCAAGCCGTAGCCCTTCGGGTTTCAGCCGATATGACCATATTTTACAACTGCCACATGGACGGCTATCAAGACACCTTATACGCCCACTCTTACCGCCAGTACTACCGCGACTGCACCATCACCGGCACCATCGACTTCATCTTCGGGGACGCCGCGGCCGTCTTCCAGAACTGCAAGATGGTGGTGAGGAAGCCATTGGAGAACCAGGCCTGCATGGTGACCGCCCAAGGCAGAAAGGAGCACCGCGGGGTCGGCACCCTCGTCCTCCAAGACTGCGAGATCCTCCCAGACCCCGCCCTCAAATCTGTGAATCCGCCCGTCAAAGTGTACCTCGGGCGGCCCTGGAAGGAGTACTCCAGGACGGTCATCATGCAGTCTTACATCGACGGTTTCATCGCCCCCGGAGGTTGGGCTCCGTGGAATGGTGACTTTGCACTGGACACCCTCTGGTACGCGGAGTATCAAAACCGCGGGTCGGGAGCTTCAACGGCGTCTAGGGTTAAGTGGAATGGGTACAAGAAGAACATTAGCCCAGATATTGCTCAGCAGTTTACTGCTGGAATGTACCTGGGGGTGATGACTGGATCAAGCCTAGTGGGATTCCCTACGAATCTGGAATGATGAAGGTGTAGTGTACGTAGACCAATTAGGATTCCTAACTATGTATGTATGGTAGCTTACTTAAACTGTACTAAACGTGTAACTGTAATATAGATTGCATTGCAGAGAAATATATATACTGAATTATTACCATTAATTAGTAATTCTAGTCTAGAATTATATTACGAATAGGAACGTAGGGAAAAATATATTTTATTAGGCATTCTATTTTAATTTACTATTGTATTAGGGATAGGAATTGTATTACCATATTTTTTACAATATTAAGCAAACCATAATATTATAGGTCTGTTTTGGGCGGGAAGTTAAAACTAAGGATATTATTTTTATTAATAGTATAGATAGTATAGATTTTGTTAATAACAGAAAGTGGGGCGATTCGTGATTTTTTGTGTAGTGAATATGACAAGTGTAAAATGGATATTGAAATATCTAATGAAAGTGGATATCTTATTGATGAATCTATGTTTGGCTAATGCGATGAACAACTACTATTGTTATCTGGCTAACAAGTTATGCTAATGGAACACCATGTACTACTCATTTTCCAATTGCAAATATATGTTTTATTATATTATATATTAACCTACAATTAAATAAAAATCTTATGACTAATAGCATATGAATTTTATAGGGGGAATATTAGCATTCCAAGATATCAACAACTGCTGCAAGATGGAGAGTACATAATATAACTAAGGTCTCAATCATATATGAAACACTCTTCCTTCTTCGCTAAAACCACACTCTTCCTTCTTCGCTAAAACCAAAACCAGTAAACCAGATGCAGTTAAGACACTTTCAACAAAATAGTAGAATTTCATTGAAGATGTTGAAAATAAAGACTATTCCAAGTTGAAAAATACTACTTAAACTCTCTAATTTTACTCCTAACTTTGACTTCCTCACTTAAACTTTTGATGTAACTAGACATTTTTCTTAAGATCTACAAAATTTAGATAGAGATTGAGAGTCTATGTATCGTAGTCTCCCTAATCTCAACAAAAACACATTAAGAATAATTACTCTAATCTCATGAAATTAGTATTCTCATATACAGTATATATATTACCTTTTAATTTAATTTCAAACTTATTTACACGTTGCATTATTCTTTTTTAGGTGAAGATGAAAATCCAAAATAATTGCTCAACATTACTATTTACAATGCAACACAGTATTAAAGTTTTTATTTTTTTTCATAATTACTTTCTCAACCTACTTACCTCCTATATGAGAGTATAACTTGGTGTTGACCACAAGGTCTTGGCTTAAAGTTTAGTTATATTCAAATGATTTAAGAATTAATAATAAATAAATAATAGAACTCATATAATTAATATTACATTAAAATGATTAATAATTATCATAATACTTATATATGTTTATATTGAGAAATAAAATTATATTAAAAAGAAAAATGATAATTAAAAAAATTTGAGTTACCTCTAATTTACAAGGTCATAATTAAGAAGTTTCATTGGGTCCATAATCATTATGATTTAGCCATGCATCGACAGCGGAGTTACAATGGGACGAGGTGAATTTGATCGATCAAACAAAATTCAACGTACGGCATTTCTGATCCTCAATTTCATCAACTGAATCGAATGTTTTTAGCTACTTTTATCTGTGGCTTTGGTTATAGTTTCGGAATGCTATAAATAGGATTTTCCTCATATTTCAATCATCATAGGCGTCTCTAGAATAATAGACCCCATTCAAGAGGGGCCTAATAATAATAAAAATGGGGTCTGGAGAAAAGAACAAAAAGGTCGCCGTCGCCGGCGTCGCTTACATTCTCTTGGTGGCTTGCTGCGTCTCCGGTCTCCCTGGTTTATCGTTGATCGGAGGCTCCAGTGACGGCGGCGCCGTTTCTAGTGACGGCGGCGACGTTTCTGGTTCCGGCGGGATTTTATCCCCTCTGGACAAAATCGACGGCTTGATTTCATCCGCAACAAAGTCGACGAAAACCATTTGCGCCCCGACGGATTACAAGGAGACCTGCGAGAGGAGCCTCGCCGGCGTTCACAACATTCACGACCCAAAGGAGCTTATCAAGGTGGCTTTCACGACGGTGGTGGAGAGCATCAACACCGCCATTACCAAGTCGGAGCTTTTCAAGGAGGAGGTCGAGGGCAAGGATCCCCGAATCTCCGGCGCGCTCGACACGTGCAAGGCGGTGCTACAATACTCCATTGATGATCTCACCAGGTGTTTCGACAAGGCCGAGGATTTTAAACTCACGAAAATCGAAGATTACGCTAAGGACCTCAGGGTTTGGCTCAGCGGCGCTATAACTCACCAGGAAACCTGCATAGATGCGTTCGAGAACACCACCGGGAACACCGGTGAGAGCATGAAACACCTCCTTAAAATGGCGGGAGAATTAACCAGCGACGGCCTGGCTATGATTACTCGCTTCACGGGACTCCTCCATACCGTGAAAATCCCCGGCCTCCATCATGGCCTCAATCATAGGTTGTTAGAAGGTGAGTTTCCGGTTGGAGACCTAACCGCCGATCCGGCTTCCATTAAACCCGACATTGTGGTTGCCAAGGACGGGAGCGGACAATATAAGACAATCAACGACGCTCTTTCCGCCGTTCCCGCCAAAAACAACCGCACTTTCGTGATCTTCATCAAGGCGGGCGTGTACAATGAATACGTGGTGGTTCCCAGGAAGATGAACAAGGTTGTTTTCCTAGGAGAGGGTCCAACCAAGACAAGAATAACCGGAAACAAGAATTACATCGACGGGGTCGGCACCTACCAGACCGCCACCGTGGCAATCGAAGGAGACGGGTTCATTGCACGGGACATCGGGTTCGAGAACTCGGCAGGGGCGGAGAAGCACCAAGCCGTGGCCCTAAGGGTGTCAGCCGATATGACCATGTTTTACAACTGCCACATCGACGCCTACCAAGACACGCTCTACACCCACGCCTACCGCCAGTACTACCGCGACTGCACCATCACGGGCACCATCGACTTCATCTTCGGGGACGCCGAGGCCGTCTTCCAGAACTGCAAGATGGTGGTGAGGAAGCCGTTGGAGAATCAGGCCTGCATGGTGACCGCCCAAGGGAGAAAGGAGTACAACGAGGTCGGCGGCATCGTCCTCCAGAACTGCTCCATCCTCCCCGACCCTGCCCTGGAAGCTTTGAGCCCGCCCGTCAAAGTGTACCTCGGGCGGCCCTGGAAGGAGTTCTCCAGGACGGTTATCATGCAGTCTTACATCGACGGGTTCATTGCTCCCGAAGGTTGGGCTCCGTGGGAAGGGGACTATGCACTGGACACCCTCTGGTACGCGGAGTATGAAAACCGCGGGCCAGGAGCTTCCACCGCGGATAGGGTGAACTGGAAGGGTTACAGGAAGAACATTAGTCCAGAGCTTGCTCAGCAGTTTACGCCTGGAGCGTACCTGGACGGTGATGAATGGATCAAGCCCAGTGGTATCCCCTACGAATCTGGGATGATGAAGGTGTGAATGAACAAATTAAGATATAT
This sequence comes from Ipomoea triloba, assembly GCF_003576645.1. NCBI lineage: Eukaryota > Viridiplantae > Streptophyta > Magnoliopsida > Solanales > Convolvulaceae > Ipomoea > Ipomoea triloba. The sequence continues at coordinate 4,128,448 of NC_044929.1, forward strand.
TCCTAAGTAGATAGGTTACTTAAAATAAAGGGTAACTGGAAGATCGACGGTTTGACTTGTTCGCCGGAACTTTGTCCGAGGATGGCTGGAGTTCGCCAAAATTTAAGTTTACCTGCAATTACAGGTAGGTTAAAGTGTTTATTTGCTCCAAAATAATAAGTTTGAAAGCTTAGTTGGAGCTTTTTAAAGTTGAATGGCCTAATTACACAATTTAGTACAGTTTGAAGTCTATTTAACCCTTATCCCTACTTTATTTATATACCTCCCATGCATGCATATTCCCCCTAGCCTTTAGCTTTGAAGTCGTTCTCGAGTTGACATCTTATAGCATAGGCAATCTTCTGCCCTCGGCTACTTTAATAATTTCCTGAATAGGTTGCTGAAGACCTCTTTGACCTGTGAAATGGTTCACTAGCAGCAATCACATTACCAATGGCTTGTGTAAAATCCTTAATTTGTACAAAATAAATTGCATATGTCGAGACAGCAACACAGCGAGACCAAAATAATTGCATATATATGTCGAGACCGTACCAATCTAGCTTATCGCTAAATACATGCATCAAATATTAATTCAATAAGCTACCAATTATTAAGCATCCTAAGGTTCATCCAACATGAAATTTAATAAGCTACCAAACAATTTAAAATAAGATCTCATCCTAAGGTTTATCATAATTTTTTTTTAAGTATTATAGAGTTTAGCCACAAAACATAGGCAAAAATGAAAGAAATCAAATAAGCCGTAAAATAATTGAAGAACATAGAAAAATGCAATCCCCCTTTAATCTATTTAAGCCAAGATGTAAAGATGTCTTCCAAATAGTGGTTGAAGCTCCCAAAAGTACATTTAATCGTTTCAAATTAAGTCTTGAGTCCAAAAGTCCCACAAAAGTGTTTAAAATACGGCTTAAATAGATTTCCCAACCATTGACGACCCTCTAAATGTGTCCACCTTCTTAACTCTTATTTAGCTCAAATCTCTAAAAAGTCTAAACATAAAAGTTGTAGTAAATCAGAGGATTGTCTCAACTTTCCATTGGACACTTGAATCATCTCAATTAGACTTCATATAAGATATATACAAAAATACTCTCAACATGTCATATAAATTGCATATTTTCCCATTTTTGCTTAGAAATATAATTCTTAAAAATAAAATATTAATAAATTGAGCATCATATTCCATTAAACTAAATGAGATACAAGAAAAATCATTAAAAAAAATGTTATTGAAAATATATGTAATTAAGCACTTATCACTACTATATTTTGTTGAGGTGTGCGGGCGTTTTGTTGAAAGTTGGTATAGGAAGCCATGCATGTTACAAATGTCTTGATCATATTGTTTACAAAATTTGTTCCTCTATCTAACCTAATTTTCGATCACTATGGACACTTTTTTTTTTTTTTTCTAAATGTTCACATTAAATCTGGCAATCTTTGATCAACTTCATTTTAATCTACCACTAACCATGTGTATTTCTTATCACTTACAGTGACAGGATCGATAAGCTTAAATAAATTCATATACAATAAGCTTAGCGACTTTGATGTTGCTTTATGTGGCTTGGATTTGAATTATGAATTCACTTGCTCTTTTTTTTTTTTTTTACATACATCACAAATTTGATCATTCTTATACACACTAAAAGAAAAATGTGCATAAACAACGGTATAAAGATGAACAACAATTTTCTCAATAATCACTAACCGCCACTAATTAAGCTGTTTCTTGTAGTGTACAGTCATATAAAACCAAACATATTGATAATCATTCCAATTTCAGTCTACATACTATTAAACATGCAAAATACTTTTACCAAAACTGTTCAATTTGTCCTATCATATTGATAATCATTTCAATTTTAGTCTATTATTAAACATGCAAAATACATTTACCAAAATTGTTCAGTTTGTCTCATATATATAAGGATTATGAATATGAATCTCTTATAAAGAATAGGGTGAAGGGATTTGGGTAGACCCACTACACAAGAATTAGATGCCTAATACATTGGTTATATCCTAAAGTTTGGGAGAAGAATAGTAGTTTCTCTCATAAAAGTAGGCACATTATCGAATCACGTATATTTATCTTTTTTTTTTTTATACTTTTTTACCATTATTATTATTTCTTGTTTTTGTTAATCTCAACAAAAACTCATTTCAATTATTAAGTATTTAATCAAGTATTTAATCCAATTCCCATGTTCAAATAAACACACCCATAAATTTCTTCATTTAGATGCATGTAGATAGGTACAAAAGCTACCATCTCATCTGGGCAGCAGCTGGGTCTGGGTATCACACCAATCAAATCAATCACTACATTATGCCACTGAAAATAATGAGGCATATGAAGAATTAAGGAAAGGAAAACACTAAACCCCAGATCAGACCATGTATGTCTTCCCAACTTGGATTATATTCATGTGAGGAACTCGCATTGTGGCGGCCCCACCCCTGCAGTTCCTCCTCAGAAATGAGTAGAAGTAATTGATGGAGAGTTTCTTGATGAACCATGAGCTTTTCTTGGCCCTCACGTCAGCGTGCCCCAGCAAGTACGTGAAACCCGATTCGGTGGCTTCGCGGAGCGCTGACAGCTCGTACTCCAAGCTGGGATCTTCGTCCGCTGACATGGCGCTAGCTGGCAATAGCAACGCTGACTCATCATCGGCCGCCACGCCTTCTTCCGACCCCTCGTCCTGCTGAATCAATGGAACCTTGAGACCCTCTATCCCACTGCCATCTCCCGCGTCAGATGACCTGGTGGATGCCACGTCATCAGTCTGACGTGTCACGCTGCTGACACTCTCCAGGGCAAGATCCTGAGCCTCCTTCCTTAAAAACTTCTCAAGGCTGTCCACCAGGAGCTGCTCAAATGCTTGGTGATCTTCCTTCCTCACATCTTTGTAACCGTATCGGGCAACACACCGGAACATGTGGTAGTCCTTCGGGCCGACCCTTCGGAACAAGAACCGTTCCTCCTGAGGGACGACGGGCACTGGGACATACTTGATGCAAACAAACACGATGATCGAGTGGATTGCTGGAAGGTCGAGCAGGAACTGCATGAAAACCGAGGGGATACCTTGGACGAGCTCGTTGTAAAGCAGGCCAATGCCCGGCACTCGCACAGTTCCAAGGGTAGACCCGAGGTCATACACGAAATCCATCGAGATCTTCTGCTTCACCTCGACCTGGTACTTCAACACGCTCCCATAGTTCCACACGTACATCACGGACAGGAAGAACGAAGCAAAGACGAGCGGAAGCCAACCGCCCTCCAGGATTTTTGACAGTACAGCAGACAAGTACAGAAGCTCTATTGACCCGAATACAAGCGGGAAGCACAACGCTAGAAACAGATTCGTTTGCCATATCAAAACCATCACTAGCGTAACCATAGTGGTGCTCACCAACATCACGCCAACTTCAGCTATGCCTGCAACAAAGACAATTGGTGATTCCCGTGATATAGAACATTTGCAGCTCACATCTTCACCAATATAGATCGAGCACTTCGTTCCCCATTTTAATATAACTGTTAAGAGTGTCCCACATTGAAAAAATAAGAGAGAACATATGGGTTTATAAAGCCACGGGTTAAACTAGTTAATTTATTGGATTCAGTCTTTCAGTGTGGTTTGGAGTGACCTTGACCCAATCTCTGATGTCTTCCTTTTTGTAAGGATTACTAATTTGTGAATACAAATAAAAACATTCATGGACAAGAAGAATGATTTCGGGAGTGTTGAAGTTAGAAGTTTACCGTATGCATTTGCTATGTCTGTTGTGCTTCTGAAAGCAGCAACTACAGCCATGCACATGAGCATCAAAAACCAATTGATTACGGGAATGTAAATCTGACCCATGTGCCTTTTCGAGGTGTGAACTACCTTTAGCCGTGGGAAGCATCCGAGAGCCATGGCTTGCTTGACGCAAGAAAACGAAGCAGATATCATGGCCTGGCTGGCAATTATAGCAGCAACTGTAGCTATCACAAATATTGGCCAGAAAAACCCATCTGTTCGTTCATGATTACCGAAGTGTGTGTCAAATGTAGCACATATATTCAAAATTACACAATTCTCTAATAGAATCCGTACGAAAACTAGCATTTTTACCAGGTACAGAGGAATAAAATACTGTGCTGGCTGAATTTGGATGTTTCATGAGATATGCAGCTTGGCCCAAGTAGGCTAAGAGAAGGCAGGGGAAGACCACGCCAGTGAACGCAATCTGCAGTGGTCAAGATGCAATAGAAATATCGAGTTTAAGGTGAGTCATTGAAAATGGAGCCTAGGCTAGGGTTAAAGAGAAAGTAACCTGTATAGATCGCACAGAGAAATGACCTAAATCAGCAAACATTGCTTCGGCTCCTGCATCCCGGCACTGGATATCAATAGCTTATAAATTTTGTAATGAACATAACAAATAATGACTTCCACTATTTTATGTCACTGGTTGAGTGTTTATGATAGTGCTCAGGCAAGTAAATATGAACCCTAGAGATGTGCTTAATAGACTTAAAAACATTTATCCATAATGCAATCGTGATAAAAAAAAGATGAGATTGAAGGAGCATAAAAGGCTACATACCTGTGATGCATAAAACACAGCCACCGAGAGCTGACCATGCCTTACTGGAATTCTTCGAGAAGAAAAGAAAGATATAAGCTGGATTCAATGCCCTTACCACAGAAACATCATACTTAAACAGGTTGTAAATTCCAATTGACCCCAAACTAAAGAACCAGATAGCAAGGGCTGGAGCAAATGTGAAGCCAACTTTACTTGACCCAAATCGTTGTATGCTGAACAATGCACCAAGTATGACTATCGAAGTGATAACAAGAGCATCTGCAAAACGAATCGGTATGAGTCATACAAGATGTCTACACTTCCGCCAAGATGTCTACACTTCCGCCAGTTCTCAATATTAAAGACAGACTGAAAGCTCCTAAGGTAAACTTTAACCATGAAAACCAATGTATTGTAATAGGCACGAGTTTAATTTACTACAAGATTAAAGATTTACGTCCAAAAAACTATGTTTTGAGTCAAGGCAAGAGAACTATGAAGCATACTCACTTGTTCCAAAACCGGGTATCTTACCCTGAAGACCACTCACAGCAGACACCACTGCAACAGAAAAGTATCACGTAGGAGACAATTAGAACGGAATGGATGTATAATTCCAATAATAAAAACTTGTGGAGATGTGCTAGTAAAGAGAAATACCCGACATTGCTGGTGTCAAGATACCATCCCCTATAATCATTGATGTTCCTGTGAGGACCAAGAGCAAGAGAAGGGTCTTCAAAAAGGATTTACGTTCCAGTGCATCCTTTATATTTAGTGCCCTTTCCAGTTCCGGTGTGGGCAGCTTGAGCTTAAAACTGGAGATACCTTCATCGGCCGGCTGGCGATTTGGGAGAAGATTAACATTTGCGTACCTGCAGATCAATGAATACAGAGCAAACGTTCCTCCTGCCATCAGGTTCATGAAGTTGTTAATCAAACCATCTTTTTCCCAGAAAAATAGCGTGTGACTTGTCAATAGTAATATATACATGAAGCAAAATGCCCATACCTTCTCCATTGTCGTTGGCCTTCAGTACTATAAATACATACTTCATGAGGGGAATGAGAGCAATTGTATATATCACTATCGATAATGCCCCCAAGACATCAATTTCTGAAGTTATGGTTACCTTACTAAACACATCAGCAAAAACATACAAAGGGCTTGTTCCCACATCACCATATACCACACCAAGCGTTTGAAATGCTAGAGCAAGAGTTCCCGCAAGTGAAAGATCCTGATTTATTCAAATAACAATAGAATTTAGAAAGATGGTTCAATATTTGCTCTAACACTTAATAGGACTTATGTGAAGCATCCCGTTACAACTAATTTAAGCAAAAAAACAACAAAACACAAAGAAATCCTATTTACATATGCAGTTTTCGCACAAGACTCACTCAAGTTCTTTTAAACTCGAGGGTAACCTCAACCAAGATGGCTAAGAATACAAACTTGCAACCACAAGGGCACAAGTTGGAATCCCAACCTTCTTGGTTTGAGCTGGTCAGCTGTGGGAAACCTAGGCTGATTTACCTCCGTGTGGTCCATTGCCCGCGAGGGACACAAGGCGGGGTTCACCAAGTGTACATCCTCAGGTAGTGATTGCGGGCTTCCCTCTTCACCCTAAAATTAATTAAAACTCATTCTGGAAACTAAAACTCCAAATATAATCAGTATTGAAACTGCAGGCCATATTAGCATTCCAAAAGCCCAACATCAGGATCAGGTGTTTAATACCCATGACCCATCATCAAATATTTTTCATAGTTGGTCTTCCTTAACTAAACTAAACATAGATACAAGAACTGCATAGAGCAATCAACCATTTAAAAGAATAAGGAAACTCAGATTCTCAAAATTATGGAATCAACCACTGGGAGACGGTCAAAACAACAAGTACATAGAGACATAGACAGAGCAGCAGTAACAGGAGTTAAGCAATCTATTAGATTCTAACCTACTTATGCCGATAGAAGCAGTAAAAGAAGAGGTGAATAATTGAATCTCTTGAAAATTGATAATGCGGAGGGCTCAAAGATTGGATTTTTATTTTATTTTTTACCTTCTTATGGTGGGCATGATCACCAACAATCTCCATGGCTTCAACATCGAAAGAATTGACTCTCTTGGGCTTCTTCACAAGCCTTCTCCTAACAGATCCGTACCCTTCTCTGAGCCCCTCGTCCCCATGTATTGACCATGGAGGTGACTCTGAGTCCACCTCACTCCCATCCACCCACCTTGACTCCCCACTCCCGCCGGTACCAGTCCTCCTCAACAATCCCACTGTAATACTCTCTTCTATCTCCCCTCTCTCCATTCTTCTCCCCCCAATCAAGAATGAGCCAATCACTCAACCTCTCCAATTATTGATAAATAGAAAAGAGAAGTAAAATATTCTGTGAATGCAATGATATAATTTTCTGACAAAACCCAAGCAGCAAACCTGGTGTTGACACTTCTTTGAATTTGTTTTGAGGATCAGTAGGACCCCCTCGGGCCCTGGGTTGTCACTCGTCAGCACCCCAGGACACTGCAAAAACCCGCGAGACCTCACATGGAATATAATCTCTTTTTTTTTTTTTTTTTTTTTGAAAAGGGAATATAATCTTATTTGGTTTGTTGTTACTTGTAAGCGTGAGACTCTTTTCCTTTCTCATTTTTGTCCTTTTTCGCGTGAATTACTAAGCAATCGTCCGTCATGCATGATTTTCATTTTTACTTTCCCTCCCTCCATCCCTCCATCTGCTCAAAATGAGTTTTGTCTAAAATCATTTATACAAAAAAAAAAACCAATAATTATTATTCACTCATTCCCATTTTATTTATCTGGGTTAAAAGAGATTTGACTGAAGTTATTTTTAATTTAATTTTTTATAATATTAAATTTAATATTAATATATAAAATTTATATGTTTATAAACTACATTAAAATACTATTAAATGAAAAAAAATTAAAAATAATTAGAATTACTCAATAAAATAAACAATAAATATATAGCTGGTTTGACCAATGAATAGTAATAAAGTGCAAAATGAAGATATCCAAAATAAGAAAGAAGGAGTATATATATACTAATATATTAGTATTAAAACATTCACTATATATATGTATATACATATAGGCGGGCTGGTGAATCTTTTAGGCATGCTCTTTAGAGGGTTGAACCAGCAAATAAAATCCGTTTTGATGGCTCTAATGTTCATCTTCTCAATTGACATCATCTAGATGCACAATTCACAAACTCAACAAATTAAATATAATATTTTCCATTTATTGACTACTTAAATATGTTAACTACACCTACCTTTAAAAAAGTAATCTACTTATTAATCAAATATAAAATAAACTAATCAAATATCATCATATAAGAATAAATAATGTGGAATGGGAGGTGATTGTAGCATTTTAGCATTAGTTAGTATGATTGTTATGCAACTACTTAATTCGCGATATAATGATTCTCCTTTAAAATTTACAAGGTTTTAAGTTCACCTCTATATTAAAGTTGTCTATTGACCTTTATAGTTTGAACTAGTCAATTATAAATAAATATTTTTAAAAATTATTAATTATTATTTCCGTATACAGTGTATTGGAAATGATTGTATGTGACGTAAGTTGAATTATTTTTGCGGCCTGTCATTTAATTAATTTTCCAATAATGCCGCAATAATATTACAAGTTGGGATTTTTTTTTTTCTTGGCGGTCCCCACATATTAAATCATACTCCTAATCCCGTATCGTATTCTGGCTATTTGAAACATATATTCTGTCCATTTATTATATCATTTGACATTATGAAAAATACTGTGAATTTGCAATTCGATTATTAGGGAAAGGATAATGCCACTTCTAAATTGTATCACAAACAGGGGTGATAATTTTAGCCCGAAATTAATAAGTTGGTTCAAAAAAATTGAAAATTTTTAAGGTTAAAGTCGAAATATTTTAACCCAATAAGACAGGTGGCTGAAACAATCTAGCCCGATGGCCCGATAAGAATCTAACATGTAAATATTAAATGGGTTTGTATCTGGGCTTATTCAAAAATATGTGGCCCAATAATGACACCCATCTCTTCGTGTCTACTGCCGACACGTGTCCCAATTCACTGCTCCAAAAGGAAAAGGGTCTAGAGGGCTTCTAAAGTTGCACCACCCTTCCCCTCCGAGTTCTAAACTGTCCGAACACCTCCTAGGGTTTTAGGCCCCCGATTCCGATTTTGAAAATCCCTTACCTTCACTCTCGGTAAGTTTCAGTTTTTCAAGACTTATCTATGTTTCTAGCATTATTTTATGCATATCTGTATGGATTTCTGGATGTATGCAAGGGTGTTTTTTTGTTTTTCGTTTTTTTGTTTGTTTGTTTTTTTTTTTTTTTTTTGGTTTTTTGTTTTGTTTTGCTTTGTTTTGTTTTTTTTTTTTTTTTTTTTTTGGTTTTTTGTTTTGTTTTGCTTTGTTTTGTTTTTTTTTTTTTTTTTTTTTTGGTTTTTTGTTTTGTTTTGCTTTGTTTTGTTTTTTTTTTTTTTTTTTTTTTGGTTTTTTGTTTTGTTTTGCTTTGTTTTGTTTTTTTTTTTTTTTTTTTTTTGGTTTTTTGTTTTGTTTTGCTTTGTTTTGTTTTTTGTTTTTTTTTTTTTTTTGGTTCTTAAACGCTATCTTTCGCTCTGAATGGATTAAAAAAAAGTTTCTTCCAAAAAGGTGCGATTTTTGAAAAGCCAGCGTGTGATTTGTAGGTAAGACACAATGTCCCGGGTGTACGTTGGGAACTTGGATCCCAGAGTAACGGAGAGGGAGCTCGAGGATGAATTTCGCATTTATGGTGTCCTTCGGAGGTTAATCTTTTACGTTTTTATTCTTAAAGTTCATGCACATTTGATTATTTGAGTAAATGTAGTAACTAATACTGTGATTGTCATATATTATAAATCTTTAAAAATATATCATCTAATAACTTTTGTGTCTCTGCAAATTCACAAGAAGTTCCAGTCTGTATTTTGTGTGGGTGTAGAGTGGTTTTTTTTAACACACTTCCTGAGTCTTTTTTATGGCCATAGAAAGGGATTGGAGAGAAACAGTCACTGCTTCTAGTTGTAAGATATGGAATAAGTGAACTATTCTCCTTTTGCTTCCCCCTTGCCTATCTAGTAGTGGGAATATGCAGTGACCATCAATGACTTTGTTTATTGAATTTTGATTATCCATCCTGTATTTCTTAATTCAATGTTAAATGGCAATAAAAATATACCTTTAATTAAAGATTAAAATTAAAATATGATCTCATTGAAATTTGGGTTTCTCAATATGTTCTTTTGTTTGAAATTGGGATAATATTTTTTTTTGTTTTTGTTTTCAAATATAAGTTTTCTTTGACATTTGATTTTTGTATCAAGTTTAGTACTTTGTTATTTTAATATACAGAACCAAGCTTGAGATAGAGAGCTATGCACCTGCATAGAAAAGCTTCTGGGATTAGGAGTTTATCAACCATTATATGAATTGTTGTTCTTCCATGTGACTAGGACTAATTCCTTGTTAATGGAATCTGTGCAGTGTATGGGTTGCTAGAAGACCACCAGGCTATGCATTTATTGAGTTTGATGATCGCAGGGATGCACTAGATGCTATCCGTGGATTGGATGGTAAATAGAATAGACATTTTTAACTTTGCTGTGATAAATCAACTTTTGTCAGTGCCAATCACACAATTCTGAAGTTTGAGTATGGATTTGACCTATATTTTGAATTTTGTATTATTATATATTTATCAAAGTGTATCACTCATGTTTCAGTATTAATTATATTTTCTTAAAGCGTTTTAAATATTTAAGATATTTAAGGTTTATGTAGGCATGTTTTAATATAACAGGAAAGAATGGCTGGCGTGTGGAGCTTTCTCACAATTCTAGTGGAGGCCGTGGTGGCCGTGGCCGTGGTGGAGGTGGAGGTGGAGGTGGAGGTGATGATTCAAAGTGTTATGAATGTGGTGAACCTGGTCATTTTGCTCGTGAATGCCGCTTGCGCGTTGGCCCAAGAGGATTGGGAAGTGGGCGGCGTCGAAGTCCCAGTCCTCGACGACGTAGGAGCCCAAGTTATGGACGAAGGTATGCAACCTCAAGTACATAGCTATGTTTTTATTATATAGCTAGTAGTGCGCCATCTAATTGTCAAGATACAGTACATCTTCCCTGATCATTACAAAAGACATCCTTGGGTATCAGAGGCATTCATTAATCATTATGTTATTTTAAATCTCTCTACACTTAGTTTTGAGGTTTTTATTTCAATAATTTGTCAATAATCTTGCTGACCTATTTTCACCAGCAAGGTGATTAAATATTTGCATTATCATTTTTCCTGGAGAAAGTTGTATTAATTTTCAACAATATTGTTGTTGCTTCAGGTCCCAAAAACTTCTATAGTTCCTATATATGTGCTTATTTTTTTGTTTAATTAATTATCTTTACATGTTTGGGGTTTTTTAATAAGATTTTATGGGAACATATAATATGGGTATTTCAAGTTTTATGTGTCATCTAATATGCCTATTGTTACTCTGTACTTCATATTTTCTGACTGATTTTTAAGACTCATGCTTCTTCAGATTCTGTACCATCTTAATTGGATTACATTGTATAAGCAATATCATTATCTTAATATCTTAATAGGCTATTTGCTTTCAGTTTTAGAACATTTTTATGCTTTAATCAAATATGTTCATATTATTGCAGGAGCTATAGTCCTCTTGGCAAGCGATCCCCACCACGTCGCAACCTTTCTCCTCGTCGTGGTAGGAGTTACAGCAGGTCACCTCCTTATCGCCGTGGTCATCGAGATTCACCATATGGCAATGGGTATGTAAAGTGCATGCATAATATGCTTAGTGTATTTCCTCTGGTGAAGTAGAGATCAACCGTTTTTTTAATCAATTTTTTGCAGGTCACCAGCATATCGCCGTGGCCGTCGTGAATCACCCTATGCAAATGGGTAAGTTCGATGCCTTGTATTTTATTGGGATGTTTTCTGCACAAGTTTTGCTTTTGTGATTTTACTTGATATTTTTATTTTTTGTATTCTGGTTTTGTTTTGCTTTTGGCCTTTTGCTTGTGCTTGTTTAATATTCTTAGTATTTAAGTGAAAGAAATATTGGTAAAGAAATAGTTTGTGGAAAACATTATGTTTGTTTTCTTAAATTGTTTTGGGGGTGGGGAGAAGAGGACTATTGTACTTATTTTAGTGCAGCCAAGCTCATGGAGTTTAATGCTTGTTTGCAGAGATTGAAGATTTGAGTAGTGAAGACGAGGAAATACTCAAGGATCTTTGATGTTCTGTAGTCTGATAGGCTTGATGGAAGAGTAACTTTGTTGTAGTTATTTCTCGTGACGTTTCAGTTTATTGTGGACCTGGACCTGGACCTTGGGTGCCCCTTCATTTTCCATCGGCCTGCTCTGTTTGGCTTGCTAAAACTTGGAGGTCTCTTTCGTACTTTAAACTACTAAACTATATCTGTCTTTGAATTATGTGATTAATGCTCAACATTATTACTATGAGTGGATGTAACATGTGCTATCTTTTCTATTTTTGAGGTATGATTACGTGCTTTCACCACAAACCGGCTGTTAAGTCGACATCGTTAATGATCACTCTGCTTGTCCGCATCATCTCGTCAACTGTTTATCCTCACTCTGCTTATCTGCATCACCTTGCAACTGTTTATCGACATTGTTTACAACCACCCTGCTCCTCATTACTCCATCGTCTAAATGAGTTTGATACACTTGAGAAAATGAAGCTAAGGCCCCTTGTCGCCTCAAAACTTCTCTGGGTGTTAAGACTCAACTTCTCTGCCTTCCCGGTGGATGAAGAGCTAGAGAGCTTAGTACCCATCATTCTGCACCTGCCAAATGTTTGCTCTTTCCAATACTACTACGACAACATTACATTGGCTTCATTACGTACACTTTTGGTTACTTTGAGCAGGAACTTCTACAGTCTTCTCATCCAGTTAGTATGGTATTTTGCATCTCTAGCAGTTCTCTTTGTGCTCTCTCCCATCCTAAGCATTTGTAGTTTCACTGGTTTATAATCTTATTTGAGTATGTAATTGCCTATTCTAGTTGTAATAGGAATTTTGGCAGTGGAAGCGTCTTGCAATCCCTTTGTTTAGGCCATTTGTGTCAACTGCATCTTTGAAGTTGAATATGTTGCATTTGGCATTATACCTCCAAATGAATTTTGCATTGGACATTGCATGTGTATAATTATTAGAAACGTGGTTCTTGAAGAATTTTGCATTGGACATTGCATGTGCATAATTGTTAGAAGCTTGGGTTCTTGAAGAATTTTGCATTTGACATTGCATGTGTATAATTATTAGAAACATGGACCTTGAAAGCTTAGGATATACAGCTTGGTCTCTGTTGCTATGGTGTTGTGAGGGGTATTTAATGCACTCAATCAACCCATAGTATCTAGGTTAAGGTCTTGTTCTAAAAAAATCTAGGTTAAGGTCTTTGAGATATTCATTGTGTTACTCTCATGCAAGGATGATCTATTTTAAAGTGGGTGCCAAATGATCCATTGTATGGCTTTGTTCTGTATACTTACTGCCATTCTTGCAGTTATGAGCATCAAATGGTCTAGTTGAGTGAGATGTTGTTTGGGTAAATATTATTTTAGAAAATATGGGCATAATTCCAATATTGAGGCCCCCTTTACCGAATGATATACCCTATCAATTATCACTAGATCTTGGACCATGATCACTAACATATGAATTCATTTTTAATATACGGAGTATTACTTAATACTGAACATTTAATACAAAGAATTTTCAGTATATTAAAAATAAATCGTTTGGTCTAATGCAATTTCATACCTCCACAAGTATTAAATTGTGAATCTTAAAAACAGCATACTCCATTGTGTAACAACAATATTATTATTATTATTATTATGTAATACAACCCATGCCAAAAAACTTGTGGTCTAGTGGCACCCTGTTGCAACCCTAATAGAAAGGAATAGGTTGCAACCCAATAGAAGGGAATAGAAGGGATAGGTTCGAGTCTCAGTGGAGACGATATTAGTTATATTTTAACAGAGTCAATAGTATTAAAAAAAAATGTAATATAACACATTATTTTAAAAACACCAACACAAGTCGCACCAAATAATCAAATCAGTTAAAAAAATTTAACTATAAAATAGTAAACTGCTTATTTAAAAAGGTAACCCTTGATTGTTTTTTCTATTTTTTAAAAAAAGTTCAAAGATTTAATTGAATTTTTTTTTAAATTTGGTATAATCGCAGGGTTTAATTGATCTTATAATTTTACTATGGGCTAATTTGGGTTCTCCAATCTCCCCAATCCATCCAGGTCGGCAAATGTCTACTCCGACATCCCTTTGCTGTCGCTAGCGTTCATCGTAAGTTCGATAGCTGTAATTTTATAACTTACTGAGGCATTTCCCGTGTAAGGAGTGCTGGATGGCTTCTGGCAGCAAATGAGTTTTGCTAGAACTTAGAAGCCAGAATTGCATTAGGATAATTACTAAACACAAGTCAAATTTTCGAAAGAAGAAGGATTTTGCGATCAATTTCATTCTAGTGTTGCCTTTTTGTTAAGATGCTGAGAAAATAAAGGCATGCTTGGGTGGGTATGAGTTGGACTTAGGCGATTTGTTAGAGAATTTGTTTACCTTTTTGTCTTATTTTAAGGAGAATGTTTGTATGTTTTGGTTTTATGTTTTTGGCTAATCTCAATGAAAACCTTCTGCGTTTCTTTCGAAAAATCTTCCCTCAATTCTTCTTACATGATATCCACTAATTATTGTCACTGGTTAGTGTAAGAGCTCGGGGCCTTTACAAATTGGTATCATAGCCACCATTTCTTGGATTCTGTGGCATTGAATTTGAGCCAAAATGGTTAATGCAAAAGACCTTGAGGTTCAACTTAAGGCTGTTGAAGAGCAGCTGAGTTCAAACTTGGATTCATTGAGGGATGAGGTCAAAACTGGGCAGAAGGATCTGCAAGTTGACTTTGAGGCTTTCCGAGATGAAGTCAGGCAATGGATTCGAGCATGGCTAACTTGGCAGCTCCCAGTGGTTCATCTGTCAGACCTGAGGTAAGAGCTGTTCAACCCTCTATTGCTAATGAGTAATGAAGATAATGATAGTAACCAAGTAGAACCCAGAATAAAATTAGATGATGGGATTAAAATGGGTTTTGAGCCTCACTTTCCTCCTGTAAGATTTAACCAAGGGACATGAATGGAATATGCAACCTTTGAGGCCTAAAGTGGATTAACCATCCATCTTTCAACTAAATTAGAATTTGTTTATTAAATATTATCCATTTTTATATTCTCTGTCATAATTTACTTGTCATGTTTACTATTTATTAGTCAAACTAATTTTTTCTTCTCTACTTATTTTCTTTAATAATTTTAATTAATTTAATTTAATTTTTTATTTTTATTATTATTATTATTATTTTTTTTTGTATTTGATAGTACTTTTTATATAGATTCTAAATATATAAAATTTATATGTTAATATTGAACTTAATATATTATAAAAAATTAATTTAAAAAATACCATTTTTTTTGTCATTCAATGAATGATTCCCCGACAACTACACCATTTTTCTAATCTTTCCAACAACCTGTCAAGCTAATATTTAATGCTACAACAAGTTGCAGAAAGCCACCAAACCATTTAACTTAATTAGTTCCTGTTGATATTAATTAGTTCCAGTTACATCTTCAATTCTGTGAAAGTGCTTACACACAATAATCAAAGTAACTAAAAAGAAAGAAGAAGTTGCAGTTGCACACTTGCATCAGAAACAGATCTAGAGAGAGAATTGAAGGATGGCTTGTGTAGCTGTAGCCTCTCTTGTGAGGACAATAGAGCTTGAGTTCTTGCAATATCACCCTCGTCCACTTGTACTGCACAATCATCTCATCTCTTTCAACAAAGAATTGATCCAATCTTTCCACCAAAAGCTTGGATTTCTCATAAGTCAACTCGATGAGGAAAGAATCAATGGTGTTGAAGCAGTTAAACACTTGGAAACGAAGCTCAGGGATTTAGCTTTCAGAGTGGAAGATGAAATCGAATTCCTAGTAGCACATCTTTATGATATTGAAGAGGAAGATGATGTCGGAATAGCAGATCTTGTTTTGAAAGAGGAAAAACCACAGAGGGACACAGATGCGGAGAAGGCGACTCAGCCTTGTGTGAAACTTGGTCAAAATTTTCAAACTGCAATGGAAGAAATTGAAGCCATCAAGGAAGAGTTGCTGAAAATCAAGAATAGGGACGAGGTAGAAGAAAGAAAGACAGCCCATGATGTTCTACAAAGGTCTGAAGTTGTTTCCTCCCAAGCACAAATGGTCGGCAAAAATGATGAGTTTGAGATTATCAAGAAGCTGCTAACTGAACTTGGATCTAAGGAAAAAAAAGTTGTATCAATTATAGGTATGGGAGGAATCGGTAAGACCACTTTGGCTAGACAAGTTTATGAAGATCCATCAATTTCTATCCACTTTGACGTGCGAGCCTGGGTTGTAGCATCTCAGCTTCACAATAAGAGGCAAATGCTTATAGGTCTTCTTAATTCAATTTCCAAACAAGGCAACCTAGAAAAGTCCACTAATGAGGATCTTGCTTTAAAACTCTACCAATATTTGAAGCGTCAAAGGTACATGGTTGTGGTTGATGATGTCTGGAGTGGTGAGGCATGGGATGATGTTAGCAATTGCTTTCCTGATGATGGAAATGGGAGTCGAGTATTGTTAACTACTCGTCTTGCAGAGGTGGCAAATTATTCTAGCTCCAATAGTGACTTTTCTCATCATATGCAATTATTGGATCAAAGGGATAGTTGGGACTTATTTTGTGAAAAGGCAGGTAAATTTTGTGGTGCTGAATTTGAGATAATCGGAAGGCCAATTGTTGAAAAATGCAAAGGATTGCCTCTAGCAATAATTGTGGTTGCCGGATTGTTTTCCAAACTTTGCACACTAAATGAGTGGGAGAATGTTGCAAAAGCTCTAGATTCTTCTACAACAACAACTATTGCAGCAACATGCTCAAAAATACTTTCACTGAGCTACAATCACTTGCCTCACCATTTAAAGGCATGCTTTTTATATTTAGGAGTTTTTCCAGAAGATTATGCGATCAATGCTAATGAGCTTGTAAGGTTATGGTCTGCCGAAGGACTTGTAAAGACATCGGAGAATGAAAACTTTGATGTTGTGGCTGATAGACACATACAAGAACTTATGGATCGAAACCTAATTCTTGTGAGCAAGTGGAGTTGCTGTGGAAGAAAAATTAAAGTGTTTGGGGTGCATGATTTATTGCATGCATTTTGTGTGAAGGAAGCTCAGAAGGAGAACCTTCTACATGTTGTTCGAGAAAATGGTTCAGATTTTCCCCAAAGGTGCTTCCGTTGGGTAAGCATACAATCATCAAATTTTGATGTGTCTACACTATGTTATTCTTCAAGAAGTTGTCGATCCTTCTTCTGTTTTTCAGATAATGACATAAGCTTAAATTGGGAACAGTTCAAGCTATTGAGAGTATTCTTCTTTACCAGCTATCTGATGTACAAAAATATTGTGGATTTCGTTCATTTGAGATACTTACCTCCGGCGCTTGATAATCAGAATATTGTGAAACTGTTTAAGGCTTGGAATCTTCAAACACTTTCTATTTGTGCAGATGATAGGAACTATTTGGAGTTTCCACAACTACAATATTTTGCTTGCTTATTTATGAGGGGACAATCTCCCAAATTTGTTCATCAAAACTTGCAGTGCCTTTCTTGGTTGAAGCCTATGCGTTGCACAAAAGAATTCTTTACACTTGTTCCAAATGTAAAGAAGATACGGATTTCCGGTGAAAGAAGAGAGTGCAACGATTGCATTGAGAACCTTGTCAATTTACAGCAGCTGGAGAGACTCTATATTAATGCTAATCAATGGCATTTTACGAGTCCAAATATAGTCCAGATTAACAGCCATATTGCTCTCTTGAAAAGCCTTAAGAGGTTAAGATTTCAAAGTAATCGTTTTGAGTGGAATGGAATTAATGTTCTTTGCAAGTTGCCTAGGCTGGAGGTGCTCAAGTTAAGTGGTGCCTGTGTAGGCAAACAGTGGGAGCTACCTGAGGATGACAAATTCTGCCAGTTAATTGTTTTGAAAATTGGTTCAACTGATCTCAAGGATTGGGAAGCTACGGGTGATCATTTCCCAAAACTTGAGCACCTCTCTCTTTTTTCTTGCAAGAAATTGAAAGAGATCCCTAGCGGGTTTGCAGAAATTTCAAAATTGAAATCAATCCAATTAGCGGACTGTCGTCCTTCTGTGGTGGCTTCAGCCGAAGAAATCAAGGAAGAACAACTTGATTATTTAAATAATATTGTGGATGTGGTTGTGGCCGAGCGACGTGGCTACTCCGCCTACACTCGGGTCTCTCTCCCGGCCTTTATCTTTTTAAATTACAATCTCTCTAAACTCAATTCAGTTTCATCATTATCCTAATTTAGTTTCAATGATTCATGACAGGTTTCTAAGCCTGAGTCTGATGAATACGAGTCTGATGAAGCTTAGTTTGATGAAATTGAGTTGTGCCAGAAGAGCAGAAGGAAGAAAGCTTGAGAAAAGAAGACTAGAGAAAAATGGGTAGCTATGCATATCTATCATTGTGAAGCATAAAATTTGACTTTGCAACATTGTACTGTGTAGCTCTGAGTGAGAAAGTCTTGCATCACTTTGTGCTTTAAAGTGATTTAGACTCGTCCTTTGTTGTGTTTTTTTGCTTTATAACCGTTTGGTTTCTATTCCATTTATAAGGTCATGTGATATGCTTGAAGCTCAATGTTTATCTTGGTCTAAAAATTTGGGCTTTTGCAGTTCAGTTAAAAGTCACTCCGTATTTGTTGAATACTTGAGGTGTTAAATTTGTTGATGCATATGGAGATATGTTATTGGATTTGAACCTGATGAGTTAACAATAAGATTCATTGAAATGCTTCTCAGTGGAATATTTAGGCATTTTATTTCTTCCAATATAACCTACCATGATGATTTGTTAGAGAATAAGATTCATTGAAAGTCATTGCGAAACATTGTCTACTGCTTGTACTCATCTTTGGGCAATAGGGTTCTTGAAGTCTGTAGAATGGCTCGGTTTTGGCAATTGAAGTTTATGTAGTTGAAGATTCCATGATGGGTTTATATTATGGTTAATCTTCTTCAATTGCTTTCTAAATATTTTATGAATTGTCTTCATTGCAATACTACCTACCTTTACAGAATTACAGGGGATTGAACTTTCAAACCCACAAACACATGCACATCAGCTCAGGGCTGGAGGCGAAGTACTATGTTCAAATTAAAGGTATGCTCTTATACATTAAAATTGCGTGCTGGCTTTTCAGTTTTCAGGGCTGTATATTGGATGCAGTATTAATGAATTCTTAAGCTTGCAAAAAATGAGGCAGACATGGAAAAACTCTAAAAACAACAATAAATTAAATTAATCACAAATCTGGTTACATGAGAAAATTTATGCAGAAATACAACACAGTGATCATTTAGCTAATACATAAACTACAAACATAGTGGGATAATTTGATAGCTAAGACAAACATTCTGGTATCTGCACACATACACAAACAGGAAGAGACAACCTAATTTAGAACCACATATGTATATTAACCAAGAATTGTTACTGCCCCTGGGGCTTGATCTTACTCTTATCGTTCTTGAGAATGGAAGTCACTTTCTTGCCGATCTTCTCTCCTATCATGGTGGAAACGTGCTTCTTGTCTTTAGGCATCACACTTCCCGGCTTGGGCCCCGGAAATGTTCCCTTGCTGCTCTCTCCACCGTAATTCTTTCCTGCTTTTCCCATCCCCTGCGATCCCTTGTCTGCCATTTTTGCTCCCCTCTCTGTCTCTGTCTCTCTTTGCAATATATCTTTGATAGTTGAGTGTGTTGTTTCTTCGTGGCTTGGAAATGAACTGAATTTATAGGCAGCACTAGCAGCAGATTTATTTTGATTTTCCTTTTTATTATTATTATTTTCTTCTTGGTGTGTGGGTTTGTGTGTTAAGAGGTTCATATTAGTGTGTGTTCATCTGGTTAAACTTCCAGAAAATGTGTGGTGTTGTTTGTGAAGTTTCTGTGCTCCCCATTTGATGTGTGGGTGTGTGAGTGTGTGGGTTTGTGACTTTGTGTGTTAAGGTTCATATTAATGTGTTCTTCCAGAAAAAGTGAGGTGTTTTCTTAGGCATGTTTCCGTGTTCTGATCTCCATCTAACAGTACACCACAACCTTGTGTGTTTGTGTTAGTATGTGTCTCAGAAATGAAAAATGACATCGTAATTCCATTGAAATATGACATCATAAATCTGTTACGGAATAGCTGCATAAAGTTGATGTGAATTTCAGGGTTAATACTTCAGCAGAAGTAGAGCTCTCAAAACAGGCCAGCGGGGTGGCCCGCCAAAGCCCATAATATAAAGTAGGCTGTCCGCCTCGCCGTAGGCCTTGGTAGGACCCGTCAAATTTAAATAAAAATTAATATGAAAAAGTTAATAATAAGTGTATACTAGAGTAATTTGAATAGTTTAAACATATATTAACGCATAGGTGTAAAAAAGCCCTCCAAAATATGGGCCATAAAATTCAAAGCAAAAGGCGGGGCAAGATGGGCTAAGCCCGTTTTGATGGCTCTATCGAAAAAATTGAATCACCAATCCGATAGAGCATTTGGGAAGATTTAATCGCTACACTGCCACTATCAAACTTCGAATCTTGTTCTCTTCTTTTGAATACATTGCATACTAAATTAGTGAGTTAAGTCTGTGCTAACAATTTCGGAGTTAATACTTAATACTATGTTTACGAGTCAAATAATATGTTAATATTTTTGTGCGCGAGCTAGAAGAGGCCAAGAGGGATTTTGGACACCCAGTTGGGATCTATTTGCATGCCTCTGTGGCTTTGTGTTTATGGTTTACAACAATTTTATGTGTGTTTTGGCGTTGATAATTTAAATGCTTTTTTTTTTCCTTTCATATTATGTTTATTATTAAATTATATTATATTTACTCCTTAGACCATTTTACTTGTTAAATAGTATTTTAATATAATTCTAAATATATACATTTTATATGTCGATATTAAACTAAATAAGTATAAAAAATTAAATTGTACTCCGTAAATAATTTAAGTTAAATCGAATCAAACACAATAAAATTGAGGGAGTATGTGTGTGTGTTTTTTTTTATTTTAATTTTAATTTAATTTTTATCTTACAATTTAAAGGCAAGAACTTTTAATTAACAAAAAAAAGAAAATACTACTTATACTCTCAATTCTTTGGGTGTAGACAATTTTTTCTGGACCCATAAGATGAAAATGTCCTATTATTAGAAGAGTCATAGTTATGTCATTCAACCACACGATCTTTGGCATGTGATAATGATTATATTTCCATATAAATGAGAGAAATATAAAATAACATAACTAATATGTAAGTCGAGCCTCAGTGGCATCAAACCTTTCCCTTTATACGGGAGGTGGTGGGTTCGAGTCTCAGTTGCTGCATTGTAATAGCGCAAAAAATATGATCTAGTGATTGATATTTTTTAATGTTGAAAAAGGAATGATTGAAATCCAATTATGTTGACACAATGACACCTACTTCCAAAATATCCTCTTTTAGTGGCCAATATAAGGTTGGTTTTAAAAAAATCTTATTCTCTTATCTCTTATTATAAAAGTGTATTAGTATATTCTCCTTCTAGAATTTATTGTTACATCATGGTGGTAAATTACTACATTTATAATATTAAATTAATTTAGATTTAATTTTTTGTATTTGATAATACTTTTAATATAGATTTTAAATATATAAATTTATATACTAATATTAAATTTAATATTATAAAAATTCAATTAAAAAAGAGCTAAATATATTGATATTAATTATTTCCAGTTACATCTTCAATTATGTAAAAGCGCTTAGACACAATAATCAAAGTAACTAAAACGAAAGAAGAAGTTGCAGTTGCACACTTGCATCAGAAACAGATCTCGAGAGAGAATTGAAGGATGGCTTGTGTAGCTGTAGCCTCTCTTGTGAGAACAATAGAGCTTGAGTTCTTGCAATATCAGCCTCGTCCACTTGTACAACGCAATCATCTCATCTCTTTCAACAAAGAATTGATCCAATCTTTC
Source organism: Ipomoea triloba (assembly GCF_003576645.1). Taxonomy (NCBI): domain Eukaryota; kingdom Viridiplantae; phylum Streptophyta; class Magnoliopsida; order Solanales; family Convolvulaceae; genus Ipomoea; species Ipomoea triloba. The sequence goes on from NC_044929.1 coordinate 4,150,308, forward strand.
CACCAAAAGCTTGGATTTCTCATAAGTCAACTCGACGAGGAAAGAATCAATGGTGTTGAAGCAGTTAAACACTTGGAAACGAAGCTCAGGGATTTAGCTTTCAGAGTGGAAGATGAAATCGAATTCCTAGTAGCACATCTTTATGATGATGAATATTTAGACGGAATAGCAGATCTCTTTGTGGAAGAGGAAGATGAACTCCCAGTAGATCTGTGCATTGGAAAACTACAGAGGGACACAGATGCGGAGAAGACGACTCAGCCTTGTGTGAAACTTGGTCAAGTTTTTCAAACTGCAATGGAAGAAATTGAAGCCATCAACGAAGAGTTGGTGAAAATCAAGAATAGGGACGAGGTAGAAGAAAGAAAGACAGCCCATGATGTTCTACAAAGGTCTGAAGTTATTTCCTCCCAAGCACAAATGGTCGGCAAAAATGATGAGTTTGAGATTATCAAGAAGCTGCTAACTGAACTTGGATCTAAGGAAAAAAAAGTTGTATCGCTGCTAACTGAACTTGGATCTAAGGAAAAAAAAGTTGTATCAATTCTAACTGAACTTGGATCTAAGGAAAAAAAAGTTGTATCAATTGTAGGTATGGGAGGAATCGGTAAGACAACTTTGGCTAGACAAGTTTATGAAGATTCATCAGTTTCTATCCACTTTGACGTGCGAGCCTGGGTTGTAGCATCCCAGCTTCACAATAAGAGGCAAATGCTTACAGGTCTTCTTAATTCAATTTCCAGACAAGGCAGCCTAGAAGAATCTACTGACGAGGATCTTGCTTTAAAACTCTACCAATGTTTGAAGCGTCAAAGGTACATGGTTGTGGTCGATGATGTGTGGAGTGGTGAGGCATGGGATGATGTTAGCAATTGCTTTCCTGAGGATGGAAATGGAAGTCGAGTATTGTTAACTACTCGTCTTGCAGAGGTGGCAAATTATTCTAGCTCCAACAGTGACTTTTCTCATCATATGCAATTATTGGATCAAAGTGATAGCTGGAACTTATTTTGTGAAAAGTCAGGTAAATTTCGTGGTGTTGAATTTGAGATAATCGGAAGGTCAATTGTTGAAAAGTGCAAAGGATTGCCTCTAGCAATAATTGTGGTTGCAGGATTGTTTTCCAAACTTAGCACACTAAATGAGTGGGAGAATATTGCAAAAGTTCTAGATTCTTCAACAACAACAACTATTGCAGCAATATGCTCAAAAATACTATTACTGAGCTACAATCACTTGCCTCACCATTTAAAGGCATGCTTTTTATATTTAGGAGTTTTTCCAGAAGATTATGCGATCAATGCTAATCAGCTTGCAAGGTTATGGTCTGCTGAAGGACTTGTAAACACATCGGAGAATGAAAACTTTGATGTAGTGGCTGATAGACACATACATGAACTTATGGATCGAAACTTAATTCTTGTGAACAAGTGGAGTTGTTGCGGAAGAAAAATTAAAGTGTTTGGGGTGCATGATTTATTGCATGCATTTTGTGTGAATGAAGCTCAGAAGGAAAACCTTCTACTTGTTGTTCGAGAAAATGGTTCAGATTTTCCTCAAAGATGCTTCCGTTGGGTAAGCATACAATCATCAAAATTGGATGTCTCTACACTATGTTATTCTTCAAGAAGCTGTCGGTCTTTCTTCTGTTTTTCACATAACGACATAAGCTTAAATTGGGAACAGTTCAAGCTAGTGAGAGTACTCTTCTTTACTAGCCCTCTGATGCACACAAATATTGTGGATTTCGTTCATTTGAGATACTTGTCGGTGCCTGGTAATCAGAATATTGCGAAACTGTTTAAAGCTTGGAATCTTCAAACACTTTCTACTATTAATGCAGTTGATAAGAACTATTTGGAGTTCCCACAACTACAATATTTTGCTTGCATATCTATTAGGGCACATTCTCCCAAATTTGTTCATCAAAACTTGCAGTGCCTTTCTTTGTTTGAGCCTGAACATTGCACAAAGGAATTCTTTACACATGTTCCACATGTAAAGAAGATACGGATTGCCCGTGGTGATAGAAGAGAGTCCAACGATTGCATTGAGAATCTTGTCAATTTACAGCATCTGGAGAGACTCGATATTAATGCTAATAAATGGGATAATACGAGTCCAAACATAGTCCAGATCAACAGCCATATTGTTCTCTTGAAAAGTCTTAAGAGGTTAAGATTTCAAGGTAATCATTTTGAGTGGAATGGAATTAATGTTCTTTGCAAGTTGCCGAGGCTGGAGGTGCTCAAGTTAAATGGCGGTAGCTGTGTAGGCAAACAGTGGAAGCTACCTGAGGATGACAAATTCTGCCAGTTAATTGTTTTGAAAATTGATTCAACTCATCTCAAGGGTTGGAAAGCTACGGGTGATAATTTCCCAAAACTTGAGCACCTCTCTCTTTCTTCTTTCAGCACATTGAAAGAGATCCCTAGTGGGTTTGCAGAAATTTCAAAATTGAAATCAATCCAATTAGCGTACTGTCGTCCTTCTATGGTGGCTTCAGCTGAAAAAATCAAGGAAGAACAACTTGATTATTTAAATAATATTGTGGATGTGGTTGTGGTCGAGCGTTGAGCAAGATGGCTACTCTCGGTCTCTCTCCCGGCATTTATCTTTTTTAATTACTTTCTCTCTAAACTTCATTCAGTTTCATCATTATCCTAATTTAGTTTCAATGATTCATTACAGATTTCTGAGCCTGAGTCTGATGAAACTGAGTTGTGCCAGAACAGCAGAAGGAAGAAAATGCTTGAAGGTCAATGTTTATCTTGGTGTAAAAATTTGGGCTTTTGCAGTTCAGTTAAATGTCACTCCGTATTTGTTGAATACTTGAGGTGTTAAATTTGAAACTTCAAACTTCTTTCTGACTTATAGTATCTATATATGTTTGATGCATATGGAGATGTGTTATTGGATTTGAAACTGAAATGCTTGTCAGTGGAATATTTAGGCATTTTATTTCTTCCAAATCTCATTGGATTAATGTTCAGATTTAAGGAGAAGCATTGCGAAACATTGTCTACTGCTTGTACTCATCTTTGGGCAATAGGGTTCTTGATGTCTGTAAAATGGCTCGGTTTTGGCAATTGAAGGCTATGTAGTTGAAGATTCCATGATGAGTTTATATTATGGATAATCTTCTGCAATTGCTTTCTAAATATTTTATAAATTGTCTCCATTGCAATACTACCTATCTTTTACAGGGGATTGAACTATCAAGGCTGGAGGCGAAGTACTATGTTCAAATTAAAGGTATGCTTTTATACATTAAAATTGCGTGCTGGCTTTTTAGTTTTCAGGGCTATATATTGGATGCAGTATTAATGAATTCTTAAGCTTGCAAAAAATTAGGCAGACATGGAAAAACTCTAAAAACAACAATAAATTAAATTAATCACAAATCTGATTACTATACATGAGAAAATTTATGCAGAAATACAACACAGTGATCATTTAGCTAATACATAAACTACAAACATAGTGGGATAATTTGATAGCTAAGACAAACATTCTGGTATCTGCACACATACACAAACAGGAAGACTGAGGAAGAGATCAGACAACCTAATTTAGAACAACATATGTATATTAACCAAGAATTGTTACTGCCCCTGGGGCTTGATCTTACTCTTATCGTTCTTGAGAATGGAAGTCACTTTCTTGCTGATCTTCTCCCCTATCATGGTAGAAACATGCTTCTTGTCTTTAGGCATCACACTTCCCGGCTTGGGCCCCGGAAATGTTCCCTTGCTGCTCTCTCCACCGTAATCCTTTCCTGCTTTCCCCATCCCCTGTGATCCCTTGTCTGCCATTTTTGCTCCCCTCTGTCTCTGTCTCTCTCTTTGCAATATATAATAGTTGAGTGTGTTGTTTCTCTGTGGCTTGGGAATGAGCTGAATTTATAGGCAGCACTAGCTTTATTATCTTCTTGGTGTGTGGGTTTGTGTGTTAAGAGGTTCATATTAGTGTGTGTTGATCTGGTTAAACTTCCAGAAAATGTGTGGTGTTGTTTGTGAAAGTTTCTGTGCTCCCCATTTGATGTGTGGGTTTGTGTGTTAAGGTTCATATTAATGTGTTCTTCCAGAAAATGTGAGGTGTTTTCTTAGGCAAGTTTCCGTGTTCTGATCTTCCATCTATCAGTATACCACAACCTTGTGTGTTTGTGTTAGTATGTGTCTCCGAAGTGAAAAATGACATCATAATTCCATTGAAATATGACATCATAAATCTGATACAGAATAACTGCATAATGTTGACGTGAATTTCAGGGTTAATATTTTCCCAAAAATAGAGTTTTCAAAACGGGCCAGCAGGTGGCCTGCCAAATTTAAAAAGTTTTAAATTTAAATAAAAATTAATATGAAAAAGTTAACAAGTGTATACTTAGAGTAATTTGAATAGTTTAAACATGAATAAATACTAGTGGAGGTCCTCCGACTTTGATGGCATCGTCACTTTTAATCCTCAACTTTTAAATCAACCACTTTTAGTCTTCTTACTTTTTTTTTTCTAGTCACCTATGGTAATTCCTTTACATTTGGACATCTAATGTCATTTCTCAAGGGCAATTAAGTCATTTCATAATTAATGTATTAAGTATTATGTTTTCTCATCAGAATAATTGTAAAGAAAAATTAGGAAGTGAAGAAAACTTCAAAGAACTAATTATTTTATAGCATTTTATTAAAAGAAAAAAAATACAAATTTAAAAAAATTTTCAAAAGAAGGTGCAAACTCTGTGGTCAATAGCACGTTTCAGTTCAACGTTCGTCTGCGGCAGATTAATTTCCGGTGGCCGCGAGATGACGGCACCCTGAGCAAGCAAATTTTTCAACTAGCAGTAAATATTTGGATTAAGTAGATATTTGGATTAATTGGACGGCGGCACAAATTGTTTAATGGTTATTTGCACATTTTTAATGGTTAAGTTGTTTAAAATAGTAATTACAATAATTTTATATATAATTTAACATTATGACATCATATTTTATCCGAAATTTAGAAGTAACCTGTAAAAAATGTTATTTGCATAATTTTTATGTGTTTAATGGTTCAATTGCATACTTTTTTTTTGTTCGACGGCTCAATTGCACAAAGGGTAAAAGTTCAATAGTCTATTTGACATTTTTCCAAAATAATAATAATAATAATAATAATAATAATAATAATGGCGTATAAGAACAAATGAGAGTGGAGAATAGGGTTTCTTCAATTATTTTGATGAGGAAACATAATACTTAATACGGAGTATATTAGTTATAAAATGACTGAATTGCGCTTGAGAAAATAACATTAGATGTCTAAATGTAAATAAAGGACCATATGTGGCTAGAAACAAAAAGTAAGAAGACTTAAAGTGGTTGATTTAAAAGTTGAGAACTAAAAGTCGAAGGACCTCCACTGGTATTTACTCATTTAAACATATATTAATGCATTGGTGTAAAAAAAGCACTCCAAAATACGGGCCATAAAATTTAAAGCAAAAGGTGGGGCAAGACGGGCTAAGTCCGTTTTGACGGCTCTACTCAAAAGGTTGAATCACCAACTCGACAGAACATTTGGGAAGATGTAATCGCTACACTGTCACTGTCGAAATTTGAACCTTGTTCGCTTCTTTTAAATACTGCATACTAAATTAGTGAGTTAAGTCCGCGACAATTCAATTCCAAAGTTAATACTTAATAATATGTTAATATTGCTTTTGTGCACGAGCGTATTTATGTAGAAGAGGCCAAGAGGGATTTTGGACACCTAGTTGGGATCTGTTTGTGTGCCTCTGTGTTTTTGGTTTACCACAATTTTATGCGTGTTTTGGCGTTGTTAATTTAAATGTTTTTTTTTTCCTTTTATATTATGTTTATTGAATTATATTATACTTACTCCTTCTAGACCATTTTACTTGTTAAATAGTATTTTAATATAATTCTAAATATATACATTTTATATGCTAATATTGAACTAAATAAGTATAAAAAATTAAATTGTACTCCGTAAATAATTTCAGTTAAATCGAATCAAACACAAAATAAAATTGAGGGAATATGTGTTTGTGTGTGTGTGTTTTTTTAAATTTTAATTTTAATTTAATTTAATTTTTATCTTACAATTTAAATGCAAGAACTTTTAATTAAAAAAAAAATAGAGAAAATACTACTTGTAGATGAAAATGTCCTATCCATACACTCAGTGAAGTTTAAACTTGCTATAGCATCTGTTAGAAAAACATACAGGCGCAGCGGAAGCATCAAATCGCATTTTCTATGATTATATGTAAACGAGTGAGTTAGATAGGTTTACCCTTGAAGCGTGCTTTGGCAGAATCAAAACCGTCCTATCGTCCGGCCTCTAGTCCGTCCACCGGTCGAGCACGCGATAACTCTCAGAGATTTCTACGTGAAACTCTTTTCTAGACTAATCTCTGTGTGTTTTTCTCCCTCACTTAAGAAATGGGGTGAGACTATATATATATATATATATATAGCCTGGTTTGGGCCCAAAGGTGCTAGCCTTTAAAAGCCCAAAACTATCCAATATTGAATTAATCCATTAATCAATGATTAATGGATTAATTCAATATCGATAACTCTTTATCGATTTCTTTTAAAGTTCTCAGCATTACTACGAACCATTAAGGTGTGACTTTCTAGGTTCATAGTCAAACTATCAACGAGTAATATTTAATAACTCATTATTAAATAACTCGTAAATCATGAGTGACACCTAGCAGTATGTCATGACTACCTAGTTAACAATGAATATATTTTATAATATATTATAATGAACCTTTCTGTTACAAATATCATGCAACATTCCTTCCACACAATACTTGTTCCGAACCAGGTAAAGGTCATGGTCAAACTTGGTCAAACCCATAAACCCGATCAATATTTCTATTCAATATTCTTAACCCGAATTCCAACTTCATTATACTCTGGCCAGAGATTCTTGTTGTATGATTATTGAATAGACTGGAACATCCTTGTTACCTCAAGGCGGTGGATCCTCTACTGAACGCACACATGTCTTCGTACAATACTGAACTAGGCCACCAAGTACACTTATAGTCCCATAAGGAACAAAAGACGCATACTGGCAAAAACTAGTCCACCATATATATGTACGAGACAACCATGTCGTCTCAAGTCAAAGGATTATTGCATACTTGTAACATACAACATATCGATGACACGTAGGTAAACACCATGCGGTACGTTGTTGTCAGTCAATGTTCAATGACTTGTTATCTAACAATCATTTACATGTCCACTCTCTATATCTCATACAGAATGGCATGAGACTCACCATGAGAAGGACAATGTGCTAGTCTTATCGGAATTCTAATGCCCAATTAGAATTCCTATGACTAGAAACATTTTTACAATACTTCATTTATTAATTTTTCGTCACTCATATTCTTAACACTTAAGAATGAAGAATTAAGAAGATTGTATGGAATAATATCAAATATTAACTAAGCCAAAATAAAATAAAAATAAAACAATTATTTATCGTATTTATTTAACAAGAAATTAATGCCCAAAACAATAAATGTTAGCTTCTAGGGCATACATGTCTAACAACATCTCATTAGGAGAGCCACAATTATGCCGCTCAACCACAAGTCTTTGGCATGCGGTAATGATTATATTTCTATATAAATGATAGAAATATAAAATAGCATAACTAATATGTAAGCCTAGTGATTATTATTTTAAAGTTCAAAAAGGAAACGATTGCCAAAGGCCTTGTGATCTAGCGGCATGAAGTGATTCTCTCAAATGGGAGGTTATGGGTTCGAGCCTTAGTGTGGGCAATGTTGACTTTGTTGGTCTTCAGTAGGTTGAGAAAGTATATGGACAGAAAAAAAAGAAACGATTGAAATCCAATTGTGTCGACACCTACTTCCAAAATATAATCAACTCTTCCTTCTTTAATAATTTTTTATTATTTTTAAATTTAATTTTTTGTGTTTAATATTACTTTTAATGTAATTTCTAAATATATAAATTTTATATATTAATGCTAAACTTAATAATATGAAAAATTGGAATAAAAATTACTTCAGTCAAGCCTCGTTAAACGAATCAGACAACCATTTTGGGACGGAGGTAGTAGTATATTCTCCTTCTAGAATTTATTTTTTATCATGGTGGTAAATTTAAAAGAAAAATTTTTACTACATTTTTAATTATAAAATATATACAATATATATGAGATTTGTGTGGTTAATAACAACATACGGATCGGAGCATAAAATATTTCTTGTAAATCAATTGATATAGCATAATATGGAGTTATTTTTCTAAACAATGGTAGTTTTAAATTTATTTTTCTCAATCACTTACTATTTCTATATTGTCATTGTTACATCATATACATTTTCACGTTTATTGCATGTCCTGCCATTTACACCATCCGCATAATCATGTTGTATCAATATTAATGTTACGTCTATCATATCTTTACAAAAGATAGGATATTTTAAAAATGTATTTATTGAGAATTGAACTTTTAATTTGTTACTTGTTACTTGAATAACTAATTAAAGCCTTTAGTTAATATATTTATTATTTAATTTAATATAGACATAATTTTTTTTAAATCTCCTATAATTTATTTAAAAAAAATTTCTTATAATGCTAAAGTACTCTTTCTTTACAAAGTTGTTAATTTACATTCAAGGTGAGTTTGGAAACTAGGAAAATGACATTTAGAAAATGATTCATATTTTTTTCAAAAAAAAAATTCATTTAGCGTGTTTCATTGCATTTCAAAAAAACTATCTATGCGTGTTTGGTTCATTTTTTGGAAAATAAGTAGAATTGTATAATTAAAATTTTAATTGTTAACTGAAAAAGATTTGACAACAACTATGTTTTGCCTTGCTATTTTTTTTTTCCAAATGACAAATTTTTTTTAAACTACTGGTTTCTACTGGTACTTGTTTTCGACGAAAACCAGTACAAATCAGATTGGTTTTCGTCGAAAACTAGTAGAAACTATACTGGTTTCCGTATTGGTTTCCAACGGAAACCAGTCAAGGTAGAAAGCGGAGGATGGTGGAAGAAAGCCGAGGAAACATTCTCAGAAGAAATGCAAGAAAACATTCATGGAAGAAGCCAGGAAGAAGCAGTTGGATCCAGAAAATATCTTCCGCAAAAAAAGAGAAAGTCATTTTCTAGAAAAACTAAGCTATTTTCCTTTTGACTGGAAATGATTTTCCGTTGATTTCAATTTTCCACCATCTCCCAAACACTGAAAACCCAAAATATGATTTCCAAAAATCATTTTATGGATTCCAAACATACCCTAAGTAAATCATATTCTGGATTTCCAGAAAGTTAAGAAATTGCATTTCTTTTATCCGATTCATTTTTCAGAAAATGAACGTATTATTTGTTATATAATAATAATAATAATAATAATATTATTATTATTATTATTATTATTTTATTATTATTATTATTATTATTATCCACTCTTATTCATTTTATCTCTCTAATTTACTATTTATTGGTTAAACTAACTCTTCTTCTTTGTTTATTTTCTTTAGTATCTTTTACTTATTTTTAAATTTAATTTTTTTGTGTGTATTTAATAGTACTTTTAGTATAGTTTCTAAATATATAAATTTTGTATACTAATACTAAACTTAATATTATGAAAAATTGAATTTAAAATAACTTTAGTCAAACATCGTTAATCGAACCAAATACATAAAATGGGATGGAAATAGTAAGGAAAAAGTGTCAAATAGGCCACTGAACTTATCGCTTTTGTGCAATTGGGCCATTGAACTTAAAAAGTGTGCAATTCAACCATCAAACAAGCAAAATTTGTGCAATTGGACCATTTTTACAAAAATTTTCTTGTAAAATCCAATTATATTACTAACATATGTGTATTAAGAGTGGCATTTTCTTCTACCATACTAGTTGGGAGTCAATATTGAAATGTTTTTAACTCAAATTGAATTAAAAAATTTTGTAAAAATGGTCCAATTGCACAAATTTTGCTTGTTTGATGGTTGAATTGCACACTTTTTAAGTTCAATGGCCCAATTGCACAAAAGCGATAAGTTCAATGGCCTATTTGACACTTTTTCCAAATAGTAATAATAATAAGTGATGTTTGTGTTGGTGGTGGTAGTGTGATGATGGTAGTGATGGTAACATGGTGTGGTGGTAGTAATCATTTGAAAACTAGCTTGCAAAAAAAATGAGATGATAGAAAATAAATTATTCAGAATATGTCTTCCGACTAAAAATTTAAAAAGACTTTTTGTCAAATATTTTTTTAATTGACTAGAATGATTATTTTTCTTTGACTATATTTTGTTTGAGTAATTAGCATTTTACTAAAACTTAAATTTGACTTCTCCTAAATAAGTTCATTTTAAGAATCAATTTTTCATTCATCTATTATTAATTTTGAACATACAATATATCAATTTGTTCTTCTCATTAGGAAGAATACGAATCTACCTTGACCCGACCCAAATCGAAAGTGCTTCTCCCCCACCCCCCTACCCCACACACACACCACAAAATAGCCACTCTAAATTGTCATTTTAGCTAAAAATTTCAACAAGGTCTTACGCCCATATAAAGGACCCTAACCCTTCCGTCCTGAGGCATTCTAAACCAATTCAATCTTCCTCATTTTCATCATCTCGTATTCTCTGTTTTCTCTAATATTTTCCTACTATTTTACTATAGTTAATTCCAGTGATGGTCCTCCGACTATGTTGATTTTCCAAAATTAGTCCCCGACTTTTAATTTGGACAATTTAGGTCCATTGACTTTCAAATTTTTTCCAATGTTGGTCCTTTCGTCAAATTTTGGTTAAATTGAGGTCAAATGAAGGGGTAAAATTGTTCGTTCACTTGTATACTCGTATTTCTTCTGTTCTATACGCTATATATATGAATATAATATTAATCGAAGAGACATCGACTGAGATTATATGCCTTCGATTGAGACTTCGACTAAGATTATATTCATATATACAGCGTATAAGACTGGAAGAATACGAGTAATAATATACTAAGCAGTTGAACGGACAATTTTACCCCCTCATTTGACTTCAATTTAACTGAAATTTGACGAAAGGACCAACATTGGAAAAAATTTAAAAGTCAGGGGACCTAAATTGTCCAAATTAAAAGTCGTGGACTAATTTTAGAAAATCAACATAGTCGGAGGACTAATGCTGGAATTATCTCATTTTACTACTCTATACAGAATTGATTGATTCGTACACATCTCGGGTCAATTAGTTCCATCAACGAGTATCATTTAATTTAAATTATATCAATTAGAATCTTTTATGATATATTTCTTATATATTAATTTTATTTGTACTAAAATAAATGAGATAAATAAATTTAAGTTAAAAGAATTTTATGGGAAAAAAATAATTTCTTATAACTAAAATTAAAATTTTAAATAAATTAAAAAAATCTATCAACCATCCATCTTTCAACTAATTAGAATTTTTTTATTAAATATTACCCATTTTTATATTCTCTGTCACAATTTATTTGCCATGCTTACTATTTATTAGTCAAATCAATTTTTTTCTTTACTTATTTTCTTTAATAATATTAAATTAATTTATAATTTTTTTTTGTATTTGATAGTACTTTTAATATAGATTCTAAATATATAAATTTATATACTAATATTAAATTTAATATTATAAAAATTCAATTAATAAAAAGCTACCATTTTTTGTCATTCAATAAATAATTCCTCGCTTTGCAAACCAAAAAAAAAAAAAAAAAAAATTCCTCGACAACTACACCATTTTTTTTTTAAACACTACACCATTTTTTAAATCTTTCCAACAAAAAGCTATAATGTTATCTTTGAATTAAAATATTTAATTTGAGAACAAGTTGCAGAAAGCCACCAAACCATTTAACTTTAAAAAAATAGCACGGTGTATTACCATTTAATCATAGTATGACTATCTTATTTATTTATTTATTTATTTTGTTGTAAACCGAAAGCCGTTCATTAATTCAGATCAGAGTTCATAAATCATAACATTACAAATGAAAAGCTGAGGGTATGGACACCATTCTTTACAATCAGACAATGAAATAGACTCCAGTGCTATGCAATGGACAGTTTTATTCGCAGATCGTCTAATAAAATTTAAAAAAATATGATTAAACTTCAACATTAATTCCTTAATATCCTGAATAAGCAGATTAAAAGAAGAAGCTCCATTATTTTAGTTGATAGCTTGAACAAGTTGTTGACAGTCGGTTTCAACTTCAATAAAACCAGCATTTCTTCCTTTTAACCAGCTCAAAGCTTCGCGAACAGCCATGGCTTCAGCTACCTTTGGTGTGAATAAACCATTCCAAGGCACACTTTTTGCTGCAACAAAATCACCCTTGTCATCTCTAATGATAAAGCCAAAACCCATCTTTTCATTTTCCTTCTGGACTGTGGTGTCTACATTCAGCTTAATCCAATCAGTTTGAGGCCTTTTCCACTTCTCAATCCTATGTTCCTGAATACTAATTACTTGGCCCTGCTCTTGGACCCTCTTCCATTCTGTTAGAAAGTTCTTGGCAGTGTCAACAATGGCTACTGGAGGTATAGTAATATTATTCAAAACCTTTTGATTCCTAGCATACCACAGTTTCCAGTATGACTATCTTACTATTTATTGGATTTGTCACCATCCAGAATCCTAAGCTACCATTTTTTCTTTGTCATTCAATGAATGATTCCACGACAACTACACCATTTTTTTTTTAATCTTTCCAACAAGCTATGACGATGTTATCTTTGAATTAAAATATTTAATGGTACAAGTTGCAGAAAGCCACCAAAACATTTAACTTAAAAAAATAGCATTGCATTATAGAGGGTGTCTTGGCATTATTGAATTCCTGTTTATATTAGGCTTCTTCTGTGAAAGCTTACACACAATCAAAGTAACTAACAAAAAATTGCAGATTTGCAGTTGCATTATCACACACAATAGATCCAAGGATAGATGGCTTGTGTAGCTGTAGCTTCTCTTCTCAGAACAATACAGCTTGAGTTCTTGCAATATCAGCCACGTCCACTTGTTCTACACAATCATCTCATCTCTCCCAACAAACACTTGATCCAATCTTTCCACCAAAACCTTGGATTTCTCATAACCCAATTCGATGACAAAAGAATCAATATGGATGGTGTTGAAGCAATTAAACACTTGGAAACCAAGCTCAGGGATTTAGCTTTCAGTGTGGAAGATGAAATCGAAATCCTTGTTGCACACCTTTATGATATTGAAGAGGAAGATGATGTCGGGATAGCAGATCTTGTTTTGGAAGAGGAGAAACCACAGAGGGACACAGATGCGGAGAAGACAACTCAGCCTTGTGTGAAACTTGGTCAAGTTTTTCAAACTGCAATGGAACAAATTGAAGCCATCAAGGAAGAGTTGCTGAAAATCAAGGCAGAAGGAAGAAAGACAGCCCATGATGTTCTACAAAGGTCTGAAGTTGTTTCCTCCCAAGCACAAATGGTCGGCAAAAAAGATGAGTTTGAGATTATCAAGAAGCTGCTGACTGAACTTGGATCTAAGGGAAAAAAAGTTGTATCAATTATAGGTATGGGAGGAATCGGTAAGACAACTTTGGCTGGACAAGTTTATGAAGATTCATCAGTTGCTATGCACTTTGACGTGCGAGCCTGGGTTGTTGCATCCCAGCTTCACGATAAGAGGCAAATGCTTATAGGTCTTATTAATTCAATTTCCAAACAAGGCAACCTAGAAAAGGCCACTGACGAGGATCTTGCTTTAAAACTCTACCAATGTTTGAAGTGTCAAAGGTACATGGTTGTAGTCGATGATGTGTGGAGTGGTGAGGCATGGGATGATGTTAGCAATTGCTTTCCTGATGATGGAAATGGGAGTCGAGTATTGTTAACTACTCGTCTTGCAGAGGTGGCAAATTATTCTAGCTCCAACAGTGACTTTTCTCATCATATGCAATTATTGGATCAAAGGGATAGTTGGAACTTATTTTGTGAAAAGGCAGGTAAATTTTGTGGTGCTGAATTTGAGATGATCGGAAGGCCAATTGTTGAAAAGTGCAAAGGATTGCCTCTAGCAATAATAGTGGTAGCCGGGCTGTTTTCCAAACTTTGCACACTAAATGAGTGGGAGAATGTTGCAAAAGCTCTAGATTCTTCTACAACAACAACTATTGCGGCAACATGCTCAAAAATACTCTCACTGAGCTACAATCACTTGCCTCACTATTTAAAGGCATGTTTTTTATATTTAGGAGTTTTTCCAGAAGATTATGCGATCAATGCTAATGAGCTTACAAGGTTATGGTCTGCTGAAGGACTTGTAAACACATCGGAGAATGAAAACTTTGATGTAGTGGCTGATAAACATATACAAGAATGGATCGAAACCTAATTCTTGTGAGCAAGCGGAGTCGCTGTGGAAGAAAAATTAAAGTGTTTGGGGTGCATGATTTATTGCATGCATTTTGTGTGAAAGAAGCTCAGAAGGAGAACCTTCTACATGTTGTTCGAAAAAATGGTTCAGATATTCCTCAAAGATGCGTCCGTTGGGTAAGCATACAATCATCAAATTTTGATGTCTCTACACTATGTTATTTTTCAAGAAGCTGTCGATCCTTCTTCTGTTTTTCAGATAACGACATAAGCTTAAATTGGGAACAGTTCAAGCTATTGAGAGTATTCTTCTTTACTAGTTATCTGATGAAAAAAAATATTGTGGATTTGGTTCATTTGAGATACTTACCTCCGGCGCTTGATAATCAGAATATTGTGAAACTATTTAAGGCTTGGAATCTTCAAACACTTTCTATTTGCGCAGATGATAGGAACTATTTGGAGTTTCCACAACTACAATATTTTGCTTGCTTATTTATGAGGGGACATTCTCCCAAATTTGTTCATCAAAACTTGCAGTGCCTTTCTTGGTTGAAGCCTAACCGTTGCACAAAAGAATTCTTTACACTTGTTCCAAATGTAAAGAAGATACGGATTTCCGGTGAAAGAAGAGAGTGCAACGATTGCATTGAGAATCTTGTCAATTTACAGCAGCTGGAGAGACTCTATATTAATGCTAGTGAATGGCATTATAAGAGTCCATACATAGTCCAGATTAACAGCCATATTGTTCTCTTGAAAAGCCTTAAGAGGTTAAGATTTCAAAGTATTCATTTTGAGTGGAATGGAATTAATGTTCTTTGCAAGTTGCCTAGGCTGGAAGTGCTCAAGTTAAGTGATGCCTGTGTAGGCAAACAGTGGGAGCTACCTGAGGATGACAAATTCTGCCAGTTAATTGTTTTAGAAATTGGTGAAACTGGTCTCAAGGATTGGGAAGCTAGGGGTGATCATTTCCCAAAACTTGAGCACCTCTCTCTTTTTTCTTGCAAGAAATTGAATAAGATCCCTAGTGGGTTTGCAGACATTTCAAATTTGAAATCAATCCAATTACTGACCTGTTGTCCTTCTGTGGTGGCTTCAGCCGAACAAATCAAGGAAGAACAACTTGATTATTTAAATAATATTGTGGATGTGGTTGCGGTCAACTGTCAAGCGAGATGGTCATCGATGATGCGGACACTCCGGGTCTCTCTCCCGGCCTTTATCTTTATTAATTACTTTCTCACTAAACTCCACTCAGTGTCATAAGTATCCTAATTCAGTTTGAATGATTAATGACAGATTTCTGAGACCGAGTCTGATGAAGCTTAGTTTGATGAAATTGAGTTGTGCCAGAACAGCAGAAGGAAGAAAGCTTGAGAAAAGAAGACTAGAGAAAAATGGGTAGCTATGCATATCTATCATTGTGAAGCATAAAATTTGACTTTGCCACATTGTACTGTGTATAGTTTTGGGTGAGAAAGTCTTGCATCACTTTGTGCTTTAAAGCGATTCAGACTTGTCCTTTGTTGTGTTTTTTGCTTTATAATAGTTTGTTTCTATTTCATTCATAAGGTCATGTAATATGCTTGAAGTTCAATGTTTATCTTGGTGTTAAAATTTGGGCTTTTGCATTTCAGTTAAATGTCACTCCGTATTTGTTGAATACTTGAGGTGTTAAATTTGAAACATCATCAACTTCTTTCTGACTTATAGTATCTATATATGTTTGATGCATATGGAGATATGTTATTGGATTTGATCCTGATGAGTTAACAATAAGATTCATTGAAATGCTTCTCAGTGGAATATTTAGGCATTTTATTTCTTCCAATATAACCTACCATGATGATTTGTTAGAGAATAAGATTCATAGAAAGTCATTGCGAAACATTGTCTACTGCTTGTACTCATCTTTGGGCAATAGGGTTCTTGATATCTGTAGAATGGCTCGGTTTTGGCAATTGAAGTTTATGTAGTTGAAGATTCCATGATGGGTTTATATTATGGTTAATCTTCTTCAATTGCTTTCTAAATATTTTATGAATTGTCTTCATTGCAATACTACCTACATACCTTTACAGAATTACAGGGGATTGAACTATCAAACCCACAAACACATGCACATCAGCTCAGGGCTGGAGGCGAAGTACTGTGTTCAAATTAAAGGTATGCTCTTATACATTAAAATTGCGTGCTGGCTTTTCAGTTTTCAGGGCTGTATATTGGATGCAGTATTAATGAATTCTTAAGCTTGCAAAAAATGAGGCATACATGGAAAAACTCTAAAAACAACAATAAATTAAATTAATCACAAATTTAGCTAATACATAAACTACAAACATAGTGGGATAATTTGATACCTAAGACAAACATTCTGGTATCTACACACATACACAAACAGGAAGAATTGTTACTGCCCCTGGGGCTTGATCTTACTCTTATCGTTCTTGAGAATGGAAGTCACTTTCTTGCTGATCTTCTCCCCTATCATGGTAGAAACATGCTTCTTGTCTTTAGGCATCACACTTCCCGGCTTGGGCCCCGGAAATGTTCCCTTGCTGCTCTCTCCACCGTAATCCTTTCCTGCTTTCCCCATCCCCTGTGATCCCTTGTCTGCCATTTTTGCTCCCCTCTGTCTCTGTCTCTCTCTTTGCAATATATAATAGTTGAGTGTGTTGTTTCTCTGTGGCTTGGGAATGAGCTGAATTTATAGGCAGCACTAGCAGCAGATTTATTTTGATTTTCCTTTTTATTATTATTATTTTCTTCTTGGTGTGTGGGTTTGTGTGTTAAGAGGTTCATATTAGTGTGTGTTGATCTGGTTAAACTTCCAGAAAATGTGTGGTGTTGTTTGTGAAGTTTCTGTGCTCCCCATTTGATGTGTGAGTGTGTGGGTGTGTGGGTTTGTGACTTTGTGTGTTAAGGTTCATATTAATGTGTTCTTCCAGAAAAAGTGAGGTGTTTTCTTAGGCATGTTTCCGTGTTCTGATCTCCCATCTAACAGTATACCACAACCTTGTGTGTGGGTTTGTGTGTTTCCCGTTTCGGCCGGTCTCTGTATTTATGTTAATATTCTGTGTATTTCAGGCAAACATTCTGTGTATTCTAGGCAATCGTTCTGTGTATTATAGGCAACCGTTATGTGTATTCATGTTAGTAACACATGTTGTGATTTCATGTTAGTAACACATGTTGTGATGTATTTGTGCATTCGAATGTTTAGGAGGATGAGTTCTGTGTATTTTGTGTAAATATTATGTGTATTCATGTTATTAACACAAGTTGTGATGTGTTTGTGCATTCGAATGTTAGGAGGATGAGTTCTGTGTATTTTGCGTCAATATTCTGTGTATTATGGGCAAACATTCTGTGTATTCTAGACAAACGTTCTGTGTATTCTATATAATGATTATGTGTATTATAGATAATGAATTCCCGGGAGATTCGCGTCCACTAACATCTATGTATTTTGTGTCAATATTCTGTGTATTCTGGGCAAACATTATGTGTATTCTAGGCAAACGTTCTGTGTATTATAGATAATGATTATGTGTATTATACAAACGTTCTGTGTATTATAGATAATGATTATGTGTATTATAGATAATTTCTGTGTATTATAGATAATGATTATGTGTATTATAGATAATAAATTCCCTGAGTCATTCACGTCCGCGTCTACTAACACCGAAACAACGTCGTTTTACGTACGTGGTGCACATTGCTATGTGCACCGTGGTGCAGGGTATAACGATTGGAGGGATTTTGGACACCCAGTTGGGAACTTGGGATCTGTTTGCGTGCCTCTGTGTTTTTTGTTTACCACAATTTTATGCGTATTTTGGCTTTAATAATTTAAATGCTTTTTTTTTCCCTTTTATATTATATTTATTGAATTATATTATATTTACTCCTTCTAGACCATTTTACTTGTTAAATAGTATTTTAATATAATTCTAAATATATACATTTTATATGCTAATATTAAACTAAATAAGTATAAAAAATTAAATTGTACACCGTAAATAATTTCAGTTAAATCGAATCAAACACAAAATAAAATTGAGGGAGCATGTGTGTGTGTGTGTGTGTTTTTTTTTTTTTTTAAATTTTAATCATGGTTGCAGTAGGTGCTAGGCGCTAATCGGGCGGTAGACTAGCCCCTAACGCCTAAGCGGTCTAGGCGGCGCCTAGGCGGTTCTAGGCGGTGACCTATAAAAACAAAAAATTAATTCATGTTTGTGGGTGTATGTCATATATTATATTATATATATTATATATATCTCTCTTACTTCTCTTACTTATATAAATAAATAAATTTAAATATATATAAATATAATAATAAAATTAACAAGCTCGACTCGCTCGAGTTAACTCGCTAACTCTGCCGAATTGGGCGAGTTAACTCGGCCAAATTCGGTCTAGTCGGCCGCCAACTCGGCCTAGTTGGCCGAGTTAGGCGCTAGGCGGCCTCCTAGGCGGCCGGTCACCTAGGCGGACGCCTAAGGAGCAATTCACCTTGGTCTAGGAGCGCCTAGCGCCTAGGCGGGGATTTTTGCAACAGTGATTTTAATTTAATTTTTATCTTACAATATATAAATATACATACATACATACATATATATATATATATATATATATATATATATATATATATATATATATATATATATATATATATATATATATAACTAAATTAGGGATTTATTTTATGGATAAATAATTCAACAAAACTAGTACAAAGTGATTTAATTTTTTTTTTAAATTAATCCCAACCAAAACCTTCGTACATAACCAAGAATTAATCTTAAAATTGATTTGTTATCTCCCGAGGGTGCTAGAAGCGTTGTAACATCAATCTCACAGGATAAAATTGATTACGACTTTAGTGTTAGCACTCAATCATAAAGTCCGGTGAACTAGAACTTAGATCGAACACTTCGCCTATTTTATCCGAAGTGTGGGCAGAATTTTAAGAGAGATTTTTGTGAGAGAGGAGAAAATCAACAACAAAAATTTTGAAGTTCTAAAACATCAGCCAAAAAAATTTTGCCAACCCCTAAGTGTTTATATAGGAGATTGGGAATCCTAATTTAATAATTGGATTAAAACAGTTAAAACGGTCATACTTATTATCAAAATAATATTTACAGTTACAAAATTAAGTACTTACCGATCATGAAAACCTATTTCAAAATGCCTAAATGGTTGAAAAGTCTGTAGTTCGAAAATAATCCGAATACTCACAACCATTCCGAACTTGTCGGAATGGTCAGAGCACCATTCGATGTTCCTGCCACCATTCATAATTAAGGTGCACATAAAGGCCAAATATCTTGTGCTCTAGTGGCAATCGGTGTCCCGGTTTACACTCCACATGAATGATGGGAGTGGGTTTGAGCCTCAGTGGAGGCAATTGTTGTGCTTCAATAGGTTAGGAAAAGTAGCTCTGAACAGATACTACATTGTAACAGAGTCAGTGGTACTCAAAAAAAAAAAAAAAAAAGTGCACATAAAGCACAATTCGGAAGCTTCCACATAGCTATACTTAAGCTTAATTCACATTTCGGAAGTGCTATATAATCCACGGATATTGCTTTTAAGTAGCACTTTAAAATGTTAATCTTAATTAACATTTTACTAAAACTTAAATTTTGCCTTCTCTCACCTTTCGTAATGCGCTGCCTAGCACATTTCGGAAGTGCTATATAATTCATGGATATTGCTTTTAAGTAGCACTTTAAAATGTTAATCTTAATTAGCATTTTACTACTCCGTAAAACTTAAATTTTGACTTCTCTCAAACTAGTTTACTTTGAGAATCAATTTCTCATTCACTTATTATTAATTTTGAGCATACAGTATATTAATTTATTCGTCTCACTACGAAGAGTGCGAATCTATCTTGACCCGATCCAAATCGGAAGTGGACCACACACACCACAAAATAGTCACACTCTAAATTGTCATTTTAGCTAAAAATTTCAACAAGGTCTTACGCCCATATAAAGGGCCCTAACCCTTCCGTCTTGAGGCGTTCTAAACCAATTCAATCTTCCTCATTTTCATCATCTCATATTCTCTGTTTTCTCTAATATTTTCCTACTATTTTACTATTCTATATGGAATTGATTGATTCGTATACATCTTGGATCAATTAGTTCCATCAACGAGTATCGTTTAAATGTACGAAATTGATTGATTCGTACACATCTCGGGTCAATTAGTTCCATCAACGACTATCATTTAAATTGTATCAATTAAAACCTTTTTATGATATATTTCTTATATACTAATTTTATTTGTACTAAAATAAAATGAGATAAATACATTTAAGTTAAAAAAAAATTTTGGGAAAAAATAATTTCTTATAACTAAAATTAAAATTCTAAATAAATTAAAAAAATCTATCAACCGTCCATCTTTCAACTAATTAAAATTTGTTTATTAAATATTACCCATTTTTATATTCTGTCACAATTTACTTGTCATGTTTACTATTTATTAGTCAAATCAAATGTTTTTTATACTTATTTTCTTTAATAATATTATATTATTTTATAATTTTTTTTTGTATTTGATAGTATTTTTAATATAGATTCTAAATATTATAAATTTATATACTAATATTAAATTTAATATTATAAAAATTCAATTAATGAAAAAGCTACCATTTTTTGTCAATCAATAAATGATTCCTGGCTTTGCAAAATAAAAATAAAAATTCCTCGACAACTACACCATTTTTTTTTAATCTTTCCAACAACAAGCTATGATGTTATCTTTGAATTAAAATATTTAATGGTACAACAAGTTGCAGAAAGCCACCAAACCATTTAACTTGGAAAAAATAGCACTGTGTATTACCATTTAATCATAGTATGACTATCTTACTTTTTTTTTTTTTAAATGCAGATCAGAGTTCATAAATTATAACATTATAAATGAAAAGCTGAGGGTACAGACACCACTCCTTATAATCAGACAAAGAAATAGACTCCCATGCTAGGCAATGGGCAGATTCGCAGATCATTTCCTTAATATCCTGAATAAGAGCATGGCCATCAACGCATTATAGATGGATTATGTCAGGATTTGTGCCACCATGGCAAGGAAAAAGGAAGAGAGAGACACAAAATGGTTCTTCTGCTAATACATGGATCATAGTACAGTAGCTTCTGATTTGTTATCATTCAAGCCCCCACTGCTGTGTGCGGTTTTTTTTTTTTTTTGTTTTTTTTTAAAGCTTATTTGTTTTATATTTTTTTCCTCCCACCTCATATTCTCTTTCCTAATCACACTTAAAAAAACTCCTAAAATACCGTGAAATATTTTCATTGATAAGGATGCTCTAAGCAGATTAAAAGAAGAAGCTCCATTATTTGGGTTGATAGCTTGAACAAGTTGTTGACAGTCGGTTTCAACTTCAATAAAATCAGAATTTCTTCCTTTTAACCAGCTCAAAGCTTCGTGAATAGCCATGGCTTCGGCTTCCTTTGGTGTGAATAAACCATTCCAAGGCTACTGGAGGTATAGTAATATTATTATTTCCTAGCATACCACAGTTTCCACTATGATTATCTTACTATTTATTGGATTTGCAGGGCCCTTTTTTAGATTTTTGGGCCCCGTTCTTGTAAATAAATGAGGCCCCTACCGAAAGTATAATCTTTAAAACCAATATAATAAGTTGGGGCAGGAAGATTTGAACCCATGACCTTAACTAAGAAATACAATAATCTTGCATTCTTACCATTTCTCTACTTAGAGTCTTTTGATATTGGTTGCAAATTTTTTATTTTTTAATGTCTTAACTAGCTAGATAAAAATTAAATATTGGGCCCTCTAAAATTTGAGCGGGCCTGTGCTGTAACCCAACTTGCACAGTCCAAAATCCGGCCCCGTAGATTTGTCACCATCCAGAATCCTAAGCTACCATTTTTTTTCTGTCATTCAATGAATGATTCCCCGACAACTACACCATTTTTTTAATCTTTCCAACAGCAAGCTATGACGATGCATGTTATCTGTGAATTAAAATATTTAATGCTACAAGTTGCAGAAAGCCACTAAAACATTTCACTTTAAAAAATAGTATTGCATTATAGAGATTAGAGAGTGTCTTGCCATTATTGAATTCCTGTTGATATTAATTAAATTAGTTCCAGTTGCTTCTTCTGTGAAAGCTTACACACAAAGACACAATCAAAGTAAGTAACAAAAAATTGCAGTTGCATTATCACACACAAACAGATCTAGAGATCCCAGGATAGATGGCTTGTGTAGCTGTAGCTTCTCTTCTCAGAACAATAGAGCTTGAGTTCTTGCAATCTCACCCTCGTCCACTTGTACTGGCCTATGGTCTCATCTCTCCCAACAAAGACTTGATCCAATCTTTCCACCAAAACCTTGGATTTCTCATAAGTCAACTCGACGAGGAAAGAATCGGTGGTGTTGAAGCAGTTAAACACTTGGAAACCAAGCTCAGGGATTTAACCTTCAGAGTGGAAGATCAAATCGAAATCCTAGTAGCACATCTTTATGGTGGTGGTGATGATGATGATGATGAGGAGGAGGAGGAGGATATTGATGATGAATATTTAGTCGGAATAGCAGATCTTTTTGTAGAAGAGGAAGATCTGTACGTGGAAAAACCACAGAGGGACACAGATGCGGAGAAGACGACTCAGCAATGTGTGAAACTTGGTCAAGTTTTTCAAACTGCAATGGAAGAAATTGAAGCCATCAAGGAAGAGTTGCTGAAAATCAAGAATAGGGACGAGGTAGAAGAAAGAAAGACAGCCCATGATGTTCTACAAAGGTCTGAAGTTGTTTCCTCCCAAGCACAAATGGTCGGCAAAAATGATGAGTTTGAGATTATCAAGAAGCTGCTAACTGAACTTGGATCTAAGGAAAAAAAAGTTGTATCAATTATAGGTATGGGAGGAATCGGTAAGACCACTTTGGCTAGACAAGTTTATGAAGATCCATCAATTTCTATCCACTTTGACGTGCGAGCTTGGGTTGTAGCATCTCAGCTTCACAATAAGAGGCAAATGCTTATAGGTCTTCTTAATTCAATTTCCAGACAAGGCAGCCTAGAAGAATCTACTGACGAGGATCTTGCTTTAAAACTCTACCAATGTTTGAAGCGTCAAAGGTACATGGTTGTGGTCGATGATGTGTGGAGTGGTGAGGCATGGGATGATGTTAGCAATTGCTTTCCTGAGGATGGAAATGGGAGTCGAGTATTGTTAACTACTCGTCTTGCAGAGGTGGCAAATTATTCTAGCTCCGACAGTGACTTTTCTCATCATATGCAATTATTGGATCAAAGTGATAGCTGGAACTTATTTTGTGAAAAGTCAGGTAAATTTTGTGGTGTTGAATTTGAGATAATCGGAAGGTCAATTGTTGAAAAGTGCAAAGGATTGCCTCTAGCAATAATTGTGGTTGCAGGATTGTTTTCCAAACTTAGCACACTAAATGAGTGGGAGAATATTGCAAAAGTTCTAGATTCTTCAACAACAACAACTATTGCAGCAATATGCTCAAAAATATTATTACTGAGCTACAATCACTTGCCTCACCATTTAAAGGCATGCTTTTTATATTTAGGAGTTTTTCCAGAAGATTATGCGATCAATGCTAATGAGCTCGTAAGGTTATGGTCTGCCGAAGGACTTGTAAAGACATCGGAGAATGAAAACTTTGATGTTGTGGCTGATAGACACATACAAGAACTTATGGATCGAAACCTAATTCTTGTGAGAAAGTGGAGTTGCTGTGGAAGAAAAATTAAAGTGTTTGGGGTGCATGATTTATTGCATGCATTTTGTGTGAAGGAAGCTCAGAAGGAGAACCTTCTACATGTTGTTCGAGAAAATGGTTCAGATTTTCCTCAAAGGTGCTTCCGTTGGGTAAGCATACAATCATCAAATTTTGATGTGTCTACACTATGTTATTCTTCAAGAAGTTATCGATCCTTCTTCTGTTTTTCACATAACGACATAAACTTAAATTGGGAACAGTTCAAGCTAGTGAGAGTATTCTTCTCTCCTAGATGTACGAAATACAAAAATATTGTGAATTTCGTTCATTTGAGATACTTCTCGAGGCCTAGTTATCATTATATTGGGAAACTGTTTAAGACTTGGAATCTTCAAACACTTTCTACTAATGATGCAGTTCATAAGGACTGTTTGAAGTTCCCACAACTACAATATTTTGCTTGCTTATCTTTGAGCGGACAATCTCCCGTTCGTCAAAGCTTGCAGTCCCTTTCTCGGTGGAAGCCTGAACATTGCACAAAACAATTCTTTACACATCAAAACTTGCAGTCCCTTTCTCGGTTGAAGCCTGAACATTGCACAAAACTATTCTTTAGACATGTTCCAAATGTAAAGAAGATATGGATTGTCCGTGGTAATAAAAGAGAGTCCAACGATTGCATTGAGAACCTTGTCAATTTACAGCAGCTGGAGAGACTCCATATTAGTGCTAATAATTGGGATAATAAAATAGTCCAGATCAACGGCCATATTACTCTCTTGAAATGTCTTAAGAGGTTAAGATTTGAAGGTAATCATTTTGAGTGGAATGGAATTAATGTTCTTTGCAAGTTGCCTAGGCTGGAGGTGCTCAAGTTAAATGGCGGTAGCTGTGTAGGCAAACAATGGGAGCTACTTGAGGATGACAAATTCTGCCAGTTAATTTTTTTGAGAATTGGTTCAACTGATCTCAAGGATTGGAAAGCTACGAGTGATCATTTCCCAAAACTTGAGCACCTCTCTCTTTTTTCTTGCAAGAAATTGAAAGAGATCCCTAGCGGGTTTGCAGAAATTTCAAAATTGAAATCAATCCAATTAGCGGACTGTCGTCCTTCTGTGGTGTCTTCAGCCGAAGAAATCAAGGAAGAACAACTTGATTATTTAAATAATATTGTGGATGTGGTTGTGGCCGAGCGACGTCGCTACTC
Organism: Ipomoea triloba; assembly: GCF_003576645.1. Taxonomy (NCBI): domain Eukaryota; kingdom Viridiplantae; phylum Streptophyta; class Magnoliopsida; order Solanales; family Convolvulaceae; genus Ipomoea; species Ipomoea triloba. The sequence continues at coordinate 4,175,716 of NC_044929.1, forward strand.
CGCCTACACTCGGGTCTCTCTCCCGGCCTTTATCTTTTTAAATTACAATCTCTCTAAACTCAATTCAGTTTCATCATTATCCTAGGGTGTGTTTGAAAACCCGGAAAATGATCATTTTCCGGGTTTTCAGTGTTTGGCAAATGAGGGGAAAATAAGATCAACGGAAAATAAGGCATTGGTCAACGAAAAAGGAAGGCAATTTTCTGGAAAATGACTTCCGGAAATTTTTTCCGGAAGTCATTTTCCGAAAGAAGTCTCTTCTGGCAAATGTGTGAAACCAGTCGCAGTACCAGTCGGCGACTGGTTTGCGATTTCTAGTCGCCGACTGGTTCGGCCGCGTTTCTATTTTTATTATTATTATTTTTTTTTGTTAATATGTTGTGATTTGTTTTTGTTAATTTGTTGTTTTTTTTTTCTCTTTAAACAAAAAACTATTTTCTTTTTCAATTTTCTGGAAAATGAACCAAACACACAAAAGACAGTTTTCCAGAATACATCCAAACACCGGAAATGAAGTTATTTTCTGGAAAATGACCCATTTTCAAGAAAACATTTTCCAGAAGTCATTTTCCTGCTTTCCAAACACACCCCTAATTTAGTTTCAATGATTCATGACAGGTTTCTAAGCCCGAGTCTGATGAATACGAGTCTGATGAAGCTTAGTTTGATGAAATTGAGTTGTGCCAGAAGAGCAGAAGGAAGAAAGCTTGAGAAAAGAAGACTAGAGAAAAATTGGTAGCTATGCATATCTATCATTGTGAAGCATAAAATTTGACTTTGTAACATTGTACTGTGTAGCTCTGAGTGAGAAAGTCTTGCATCACTTTGTGCTTTAAAGTGATTTAGACTCGTCCTTTGTTGTGTTTTTTGCTTTATAACCGTTTGGTTTCTATTCCATTTATAAGGTCATGTGATATGCTTGAAGTTCAATGTTTATCTTGGTCTAAAAATTTGGGCTTTTGCAGTTCAGTTAAAAGTCACTCCGTATTTGTTGAATACTTGAGGTGTTAAATTTGCTGATGCATATGGAGATATGTTATTGGATTTGAACCTGATGAGTTAACAATAAGATTCATTGAAATGCTTCTCAGTGGAATATTTAGGCATTTTATTTCTTCCAATATAACCTACCATGATGATTTGTTAGAGAATAAGATTCATTGAAAGTCATTGCGAAACATTGTCTACTGCTTGTACTCATCTTTGGGCAATAGGGTTCTTTATGTAGTTGAAGATTCCATGATGGGTTTATATTATGGTTAATCTTCTTCAATTGCTTTCTAAATATTTTATGAATTGTCTTCATTGCAATACTACCTACCTTTACAGAATTACAGGGGATTGAACTTTCAAACCCACAAACACATGCACATCAGCTCAGGGCTGGAGGCGAAGTACTATGTTCAAATTAAAGGTATGCTCTTATACATTAAAATTGCGTGCTGGCTTTTCAGTTTTCAGGGCTGTATATTGGATGCAGTATTAATGAATTCTTAAGCTTGCAAAAAATGAGGCATACATGGAAAAACTCTAAAAACAACAATAAATTAAATTAATCACAAATCTGGTTACATGAGAAAATTTATGCAGAAATACAACACAGTGATCATTTAGCTAATACATAAACTGCAAACATAGTGGGATAATTTGATACCTAAGACAAACATTCTGGTATCTGCACACATACACAAACAGGAAGACTGAGGAAGAGATCAGACAACCTAATTTAGAACAACATATGTATATTAACCAAGAATTGTTACTGCCCCTGGGGCTTGATCTTACTCTTATCGTTCTTGAGAATGGAAGTCACTTTCTTGCCGATCTTCTCTCCTATCATGGTGGAAACGTGCTTCTTGTCTTTAGGCATAACACTTCCCGGCTTGGGCCCCGGAAATGTTCCCTTGCTGCTCTCTCCACCGTAATTCTTTCCTGCTTTTCCCATCCACTGTGATCCCTTGTCTGCCATTTTTGCTCCCCTCTCTGTCTCTGTCTCTCTTTGCAATATATATTTGATAGTTGAGTGTGTTGTTTCTTTGTGGCTTGGGAATGAGCTGAATTTATAGGCAGCACTAGCAGCAGATTTATTTTGATTTTCCTTTTTATTATTATTATTTTCTTCCTGGTGTGTGGGTTTGTGTGTTAAGAGGTTCATATTAGTGTGTGTTGATCTGGTTAAACTTCCAGAAAATGTGTGGTGTTGTTTGTGAAAGTTTCTGTGCTCCCCATTTGATGTGTGGGTTTGTGTGTTAAGGTTCATATTAATGTGTTCTTCCAGAAAATGTGAGGTGTTTTCTTAGGCAAGTTTCCGTGTTCTGATCCCCCATCCATCAGTATACCACAACCTTGTGTGTTTGTGTTAGTATAATAGCTGCATAAAGTTGATGTGAATTTCAGGGTTAATACTTCGCAGAAGTAGAGCTTTCAAAACAGGCCAGCGGGTGGGCCCGCCAAAGCCCATAATATAAAGTAGGTTGTCCGCCTCGCCGTAGGCCTTGGTAGGACCCGCCAAATTTAAATAAAAATTAATATGAAAAAGTTAATAAGTGTATATTAGAGTAATTTGAATAGTTTAAACATAGATTAATGCATAGGTGTAAAAAAAGCCTCCAAAATATGGGCCATAAAATTTAAAGCAAAAGGCGGGGCAAGACGGGCTAAGCCCGTTTTTATGGCTCTACCGAAAAAGTTGAATCACCAATCCGATAGAGCATTTGGGAAGATGTAATCGCTACATTGCCACTACCAAAGTTCGAATCTTGTTCTCTTCTTTTAAATATATTGCATACTAAATTAGTGAGTTAAGTCTGTGCTGACAATTTCGGAGTTAATACTATGTTTACGAGTCAAATAATATGTTAATATTTTTGTGCGCGAGCTAGAAGAGGCCAAGAGGGATTTTGGACAATCGTTATACCCTGCACCACGGTGCACATAACAATGTGCACCACGTACGTAAAACGATGTCGTTTTAGTGTTAGTGAACGCGGACGCGAATGACTCAGGGAATTCATTATCTATAATACACATAATCATTATCTATAATACACAGAACGTTTGCCTAGAATACACAGAATGTTTGCCCAGAATACACAGAATATTGACACAAAATACACAGATGTTAGTGGATGCGAACGCGGACGCGAATGACTCCAGGAAATTCATTATCTATAATACACATAATCATTATATAGAATACACAGAACGTTTGCCTAGAATACACATAATGTTTGCCGAGAATACACAGAATATTGACACAAAATACACAGAGAACTCATCCTCCTAACATTCGAATGCACAAACACATCACAACTTGTGTTAATAACATGAATACACAAAATATTTACACAAAATACACAGAACTCATCCTCCTAAACATTCAAATGCACAAACACATCACAACATGTGTTACTAACATGAAATCACAACATGTATTACTAACATGAATACACATAACGGTTGCCTAGAATACACAGAACGGTTGCCTGGAATACACAGAATGATTGACTGGAATACACAGAATATTAACATAAATACAGACCGGCCGAAACGGGAAACGTGATTTTAAAAAAACGGATGATTAGTTTACAATGCTCAAAACGACGTCGTTTAGGTACGTGGTGCACATTGCTATGTGCACCATGGTGCACAGTATAATTTGCCCATTTTGGACACCCAGTTGGGATCTATTTGCATGCCTCCGTGGCTCCGTGTTTATGGTTTACAACAATTTTATACGTGTTTTGGCGTTGATAATTTAAATGCTTTTTTTTTTTCCTTTTATATTATGTTTATTATTGAATTATATTATATTTATTCCTTCTAGACCATTTTACTTGTTAAATAGTATTTTAATATAGTTCTAAATATATACATTTTATATGTCGATATTAAACTAAATAAGTATAAAAATCAAATTGTACTCCGTAAATAATTTCTGTTAAATCGAATCAAACACAATAAAATTGAGGGAGTATGTGTGTGTGTGTGTTTTTTTTATTTTAATTTTAATTTTAATTTAATTTTTATCTTACAATTTAAAGGCAAGAACTTTTAATTAACAAAAAAGAAAATATTACTTATACTCTCAACTCTTTGGGTGTAGACAACTTTTTCTGGACCCATAAATGAAAATGTCCTATCATTAAGAAAGTCATAGTTATGTCATTCAACCAGAAGGTCTTTGGCATGTGATAATGATTATATTTCCATTAGAGCCGTCAAAACGGGCTTAGCCCGCCGGGCTAGCCCGTCCCGTCCCGCCAAAAGGGCGGGGCGGGCTCTAATTTTTTGAGCCCGTTTTAAGGCGGGCTTTTTAGCCCGCTCCCGCCTAACCCGCGGGCTTGGCGGGCCGGCGGGGGCCCGCCAAATGTATAATAAAAAATTATTAAAATAAATAAATACTACAATAGTAAATCTATAACATTTAATATGTCTTTTCATCTTGATTATATTACTAACATTAGTGTGTGTGTAATATATATATACACCCTTTTATATAATTAATGTAATAGTAATTGAATTTTGGTTTACAGTGTAAACTGTAAATCAAAATTCAATATATAATTACA
>NC_044929.1:4181197-4282995 GCF_003576645.1 Ipomoea triloba
TATAATCAAGTTCAAAACATTAGTAAATTATATAAATGATTTGTTATTAACTTATAGATTAACACTTATTTATTAGTCATTATTGTGTTTAAAAAATTACAAATACATTACTATATGTTTAAATTATCCAAATTATTTTAGTATACACTTACTACATTTTTATATTAATTTTTATTTAAATTTAAAACTTTTAAAATTTGGCGGGCCCCTGCCAAGGCCCGCGGGCTTAAGGCGGGGCGGGGCGGGTTGCCTCTACTTAGGCCCGCTTTTTGGCGGGCTTTTTAGCCCACCCCGCCACAAAGGCGGGCTTTGACGGGCTTTGGCGGGGCGGGGCCCGCCAGCCCGCATTGACAGCTCTAATTTTCATATAAATGAGAGAAATATAACATAGCATAGCTAATATGTAAGTCTAGTGATTGTTTTTTTTTTTTTTTTTTTTTGGAAAAAGTCTAGTGATTGTTATTTTAACGTTAAAAAAGGAATGATTGAAATCCAATTATGTTGACACAATGACACCTACTTCCAAAATATCCTCTTTTAGTAGCCAATATAAGGTTGGTTTAAAAAAAAACTTATTCTCTTATCTCTTATAATAAAAGTGTATTAGTATATTCTCCTTCTTTTTTTTTTGTTTGTAAAAACAGACTTAGATTGATTCAATATCCAAATGCAAAACATTACAAATGAAAGACAGGAGGGTATAAACTCTACTCCTTACAATCAGAAAAAGAAACAGACTCCCTAATTAGGCAATGGACAATATGATTCGCAGAATTTAAGGAAATGGGATTAGGCAATGGACAATATGATTCGCAGAATTTAAGGAAATGTGATTAAACTTCAACATTAATTCCTTAATATCAAACACTAGGAGATCAAAGGAGGCATCCCCATTGTTGTTTTTTAGTGCTTGTACAAGCTGTAGGCAATTGGTCTCAACTTCCACAAATTCCTCATTTCTTCCTTTGAGCCAGGTTAAAGCTTCCCGGACCGCCATTGCTTCAGCCTCCTTTGGTTTAAAATTACCTCTCCAAGCTAAGGCACAGATTTTGCTGCTATAAACTCCCCCAAATCATTTCTAAGAATGAAACCAAAACCCATCTTGTTTGACTCCTTCTGGACAGTTGCATCCACGTTGAACTTTGTCCACCCATTTTGAGGTTTCTTCCACTTCTCCATCCGTGTTTCCCGATTTCTGGGTTTTATACATGGCGCTTGCATTGTGCTTTCCTCCAATCTTTTAGGTAGCTCATGGCTGTCTCAACAATGGCTGTTGAAGGTATGCAGATATTGTTCGATCCATACTTTCTGGTTCCTCGCGTACCAAAGTTTCCAGCATATGACAATAATGATGCTTTGAGCATCCTTATCTAAGACTGTGAATATTTTGTGGATCCATTCAGCGAAGGAGGTACACCCAACCACCGTAAATGAATTCCCCATGCCAGACGATTCCAGCAGGCCTTTGCTCTATCACAGTCCACAAAAGTATGAAAGGCAGATTCGTCCGCTAAGTGGCAAAGTTGACATACTCTAGAGCAGTTAACTTTCTTTGCTATCAATCTATCTGCTGTCGGTAAACAATGTGTACAAGCTTGCCAGAAAATTTTTTTAATCTTTGTCGGAACATTGAAGACCATATCTCCTCCGTAGTATTCCCCAGCTCTCCGGTTAACACCCTGTAGCAGCTCTGATCTTCACGCTAAACTTGCCGTTTTCCTCCGACGGCCAAAACCTGTGATCATCTCTGTTTGTCTTAGCAATAGGGATGCTCAGAATCAGGTTGACATCTCTTTCGTTAAAAATGTTACTGACAGATTCCTCATCCCACCCATCCCCTTGATCATTTAGGAGAGAGCTCACTGTCGCATTCTCAAGTAAAGGGTATGGGAAAGTAGATATTCTCTCATGATAAATTCTAATTTTATTCCCATTACCGACCCTCCACCTGGAGTGTTTTGGGATCACTTCTTGTGTTTCAAGCAGGCTGGACCAAATAAAGGAAGGGTTACCACCTTTTGTAGCTTCAAGAAAGGATGAGTTTGCAAAATACCTCGCCTTATAGATTCTTGCTACCAAAGACGACCAAGGATTCGCCAGGATTGCTTACACAACATTGCCACATTAAATTAAAGTTCCTCAAATTACGGAACCCCATTCCTCCCCACTTATTCCAGGATCTCCAGTTGATTCCTTTTGGCTCCTCGTTACCTCCCCTCCACCAGAAAGAATTCATCGTTGATTCCATCTCCTTAACCAGATATTTAGGTAAGAGAAAGAAAGACACTCATAGCATAAGATGGGATGGCCTGTATCACTGTTTTAAGGAGTATCTCCCTCCCAGCTCTTGAGAGATATTTGTGATTCCAGCTACTAATCCTAGTAGTGATCTTCTTTTTTAGGTACCCCAGTATCTCTTTTTTATTTCTTCCAAAAACAGCTGGTAACCCCAAGTAGTTGCCTTCTGTTCCATCCCTATTCACTGCAAAAATACTCTTGATTCTATCCCGCATATCGTTGGTAACATTCTTGCTGAAATTGATTGCTGATTTGTCAAAGTTTATAATTTGCCCCGACGCTGCTGCTGCATAACTGTCCAGGACTTCTTTCAAATTGGCACTCTCTACTAACTCAGCCTTGAAGAACATTAAACTATCGTCTGCAAACAGAAGATGAGAAACAGCAGGGCCCCCTCTTGAGATAGCTACGCCTTGAAGTTTTCCTCTAGTCTCATAATCCTTAAGCAGTGCACTCAGACCCTCAGTGACCAGGATAAAAAGATAAGGGGATAAAGGATCCCCTGTCTTAGGCCTCTTTTAGGAACAATAGGGCCTAATTCTGACCCCTCATGCAGAACAAAATACTCAACCGTGGACACACAGACAAGGATTAAATTCACCCACTTCTCGCTGAATCCCAATTTGCGCATGATAGTTCCCAATAGATTCCACTCCACCCTATCGTAGGCCTTACTCATATCAAGCTTGAGTGCTGCATAACCATCCTTCCCTTTATTTTTCCTCCTTATGAAATGTTGGACTTCAAATGCCACCATCACATTATCTGTAATTGATCTTCCAGGCACAAAACGCACTGATTGTCTGAAATAATAGCTGGCAACAATGATTTTAACCTGTTGGCTAAAGCTTTTGCAAGAATTTTATAGACTACGTTGCACAAGGCAATAGGTCTTAAATCCCCCATTGATTCGGGCTTTGATTTTTTTGGAATCAAAGTGATCAATGTGCGATTTAACTCAGAAGGAAAACACCCTGTAGCTATAAATTCATTGCATAGACAAACGATATCACTCCTTCTAGAATTTATTGTTACATCGTGATGGTAAATTACTACATTTTTAATTATAAAATATATAAACTAAATTAGTTTATGAAAAATAATTCAACAAAACTAGTAGTACAAAGTGATTTAATTTTTAAAAAAAAAATTAATCCCACCAAAAATTTCATACATAACCAAGAATTTATTTATATAAAAATAAACAAAAGCAAGAAAAGGGTTTTATAAACCTGAAGTTTGAGGTGCATAATTTTTTAATCTTTCCAACAACAAGATATAACGTTATATTTATTTATATAAAAATAAACAAAAGCGAGAAAAGGGTTTTATAAACCTGAAGTTTGAGGTGCATAATTTTTTAATCTTTCCAACAACAAGATATAATGTTATCTTTGAATTAAAATATTTAATGGTACAACAAGTTGCAGAAAGCCACCAAATCATTTAACTTAAAAAATTATTTATTTATTTTTTTGTAGTAAACCGAACGCCGTTCATTAATTCAGATCAGAGTAACATTACAATTTACAAATGAAAAGCTGAGGGTACAGACATCACTCTTTACAATCAGACAATGAAATAGACTCCCGTGCTAAGCAATGGGTAGTTTTATTCGCAGATCGTTTAATAAAATTTAAGGAAATATGATTAAATTTCAACATTAATTCCTTAATATCCGGAATAAGCAGATTAAAAGAAGAAGCTCCATTATTTGAGTTGATAGCTTGAACAAGTTGTTGACAGTCGGCTTTCAACTTCAATAAAACCAGCATTTCTTCCTTTTAACCAGCTCAAAGCTTCGCGAACAGCCATGGCTTCAGCTTCCTTTGGTGTGAATAAACCATTCCAAGGCACACTTTTTGCTGCAACAAAATCACCCTTGTCATCTCTAATGATAAAGCCAAAACCTTCTGGACTGTGGGGTCTACATTCAGCTTAATCCAATCAGTTTGAGGCCTTTTCCACTTCTCAATCCTATATATGTTCCTGAGTACTAATTCCTTGGCCCTGCTCTTGGACCCTCTTCCGTTCTGTTAGAAAGTTCCTGGCAGTGTCAACAATGGCTACTGGAGGTATAGTAATATTATTCCAAACCTTTTGATTGATTCTTAGCATACAACAGTTTCCAGTATGATTAACTTACTATTTATTGGATTTGTCACCATCCAGAATCCTAAGCTACCATTTTTTCTTTGTCATTCAATGAATTATTCCCCAACAACTACACCATTTTTTATCTTTCCAACAACAAGCTATGATGTTATATATCTTTGAATTAAAATATTTAATGCTACAAGTTGCAGAAAGCCACCAAAACCATTTAACTTTAAAAAATAGCATTGCATTATAGAGGGTGTCTTGCCATTATTGAATTCCTGTTGATATTAATTAAATTAGTTCCACTTGCTTCTTCTGTGAAAGCTTACACACAAAGTAAGTAACAAAAAATTGCAGTTGCATTATTACACACAAATTAAACAGATCTAGAGATCCAAGGATAGATGGCTTGTGTAGCTGTAGCTTCTCTTCTCAGAACAATAGAGCTTGAGTTCTTGCAATCTCACCCTCGTCCACTTGTACTGCGCAATCATCTCATCTCTTTTAACAAAGACTTGATCCAATCTTTCCACCAAAAGCTTGGATTTCTCATATCCCAATTCGATGACAAAAGAATCAATATGGATGGTGTTGAAGCAGTTAAACACTTGGAAACCAAGCTCAGGGATTTAGCCTTCAGAGTGGAAGATAAAATCGAAATCCTAGTAGCACATCTTTATGGTGATGATGATGATGAGGAGGAGGAGGAGGAAGATATTGATGATGAATATTTAGTCGGAATAGCAGATCTTTTTGTAGAAGAGGAAGATCTGTACGTGGAAAAACCACAGAGGGACACAGATGCGGAGAAGACCACTCAACCTTGTGTGAAACTTGGTCAAGTTTTTCAAACTGCAATTGAAGAAATTGAAGCCATCAAGGAAGAGTTGGTGAAAATCAAGAATAGGGACGAGGTAGAAGAAAGAAAGACAGCCCATGATGTTCTACAAAGGTCTGAAGTTGTTTCCTCCCAGGCACAAATGGTCGGCAAAAATGATGAGTTTGAGATTATCAAGAAGCTGCTAACTGAAGTTGGATCTAAGGAAAAAAAAGTTGTATCAATTATAGGTATGGGAGGAATCGGTAAGACAACTTTGGCTAGACATGTTTATGAAGATTCATCAATTTCTATCCACTTTGACGTGCGAGCCTGGGTTGTTGCATCTCAACTTCACAATAAGAGGCAAATGCTTTTAGGTCTTCTTAATTCAATTTCCAAGCAAGGCAACCTAGAAAAATCTATTGACGAGGATCTTTCTTTAAAACTCTACCAATGTTTGAAGCGTCAAAGGTACTTGGTTGTGGTGGATGATGTGTGGAGTGGTGAGGCATGGGATGATGTTAGCAATTGCTTTCCTGAGGATGGAAATGGGAGTCGAGTATTGTTAACTACTCGTCTTGCAGAGGTGGCAGATTATTCTAGCTCCAACAGTGACTTTTCTCATCATATGCAATTATTGGATCAAAGTGATAGCTGGAACTTATTTTGTGAAAAGTCAGGTAAATTTCATGGTGCGAAATTTGAGATAATCGGAAGGTCAATTGTTGAAAAATGCAAAGGATTGCCTCTAGCAATAATTGTGGTTGCAGGATTGTTTTCCACACTTAGCACACTAAATGAGTTGGAGAATATTGCAAAAGTTCTAGACTCTTCAACAACAACAACTATTGCGGCAATATGCTCAGAAATACTATTACTGAGCTACAATCACTTGCCTCACCATTTAAAGGCATGCTTTTTATATTTAGGAGTTTTTCCAGAAGATTATGCGATCAATGCTAATGAGCTTGCAAGGTTATGGTCCGCTGAAGGACTTGCAAAGGCATCGGAGAATGAAAACTTTGATGTAGTGGCTGATAGACACATACAAGAACTTATGGATCGAAACTTAATTCTTGTGAGCAAATGGAGTTGTTGTGGAAGAAAAATTAAAGTGTTTGGGGTGCATGATTTATTGCATGCATTTTGTGTGAATGAAGCTCAGAAGGAGAACCTTTTACATGTTGTTCGAGAAAATGGTTCAGATTTTCGTCAAAGACGCTTCCGTTGGGTAAGCATGCAATCATCAAAATTGGATGTCTTTACACTACGGTATGCTTCAAGAATCTGTCGGTCCTTCTTCTGTTTTACAGATGACGACATGACAAACTTAAATTGGGAACAGTTCAAGCTATTGAGAGTACTCGTCTTTACTAGCCGTTTTATGTGCACAAATATTGTGGATTTCGTTCATTTGAGATATTTGTCAGCGTATGGTAATCAGAGTATTGCGAAACTGTTTAACGCTTGGAATCTTCAAACACTTTGTACTACTAAGGCAGTTGATAAGAACTATTTGGAGTTCCCACAACTACAATATTTTGCTTGCTTATTTATTAGGGGACATTCTCCCAAATTTGTTCATCAAAACTTGCAGTGCCTTTCTTGGTTGGAGCCTGAACATTGCACAAAAGAATTCTTTACACATGTTCCAAATGTAAAGAAGATACGGATTGTCGGTGGTGATAGAAGAGAGTCTAACGATTGCATTGAGAACCTTGTCAATTTACAGCTGGAGAGACTCCATATTATTGCTACTAAATGGGATAAGACGAGTCCAAACATAGTCCAAATCAACAGCCATATTGTTCTCTTGAAAAGTCTTAAGAGGTTAAGATTTCGAGGTAATCAATTTGAGTGGAATGGAATTAATGTTCTTTGCAAGTTGCCTAGGTTGGAGGTGCTCAAGTTAAGTGGTGCCTGTGTAGGCAAACAGTGGGAGCTACCTGAGGATGACAAATTCTGCCAGTTAATTGTTTTGGAAATTAATTCAACTCATCTCAAGGATTGGAAAGCTACTGGTGATAATTTTCCAAAACTTGAGCACCTCTATCTTTTTTCTTGCACGAAATTGAAAGAGATCCCTAACGGGTTTGCAGAAATTTCAAAATTGAAATCAATCCAATTAGTGGATTGTCGTCCTTCTGTGGTGGCTTCAGCCGAAGAAATCAAGGAAGAACAACTTGATTATTTAAATAACATTGTGGATGTGGTTGTGCCCGAGCGACGTGGCTACTCTCCGGTCTCTCTCCTGACCTTTTATCTTCTTTTTTTTTTTTTTAATTACTTTCTCTCTAAACTCCATTCAGTTTCATCATTATCTTAATTTAGTTTCAATGATTCATGACAGGTTTCTGAATCTGAGTCTGAGTCTGATGAATACGAGTCTGATGAAGCTTAGTTTGATGAAATTGACTTGTGCCGGAAGAGCAGAAGGAAGAAAGCTTGAGAAAAGAAGACTAGAGAAAAATGGGTAGCTATGCATATCTATCATTGTGAAGTATAAAATTTGACTTTACAACATTGTACTTTGTAGCTCTGAGTGAGAAAGTCTTGCATCACTTTGTGCATTAAAGGATTTGGACTCGTCCTTTTTTGTGCTTTTTGCTTTATAACTGTTTGTTTCTATTTCATTCATAAGGTCATGTGATATGCCTGAAGTTCAATGTTTATCTTGGTGTAAAAATTTGGGCTTTTGCAGTTCAGTTAAATGTCACTCCGTATTTGTTGAATACTTGAGGTGTTAAATTTGAAACTTCAACTTCTTTCTGACTTATAGTATCTATACATGTTTGATGCATATGGAGGTATGTTATTGGATTAGAACCTGATGAGTTAACAATAAGTTTCATTGAAATGCTTCTCAGTGGAAAATTTAGGCATTCTATTTCTTCCAATATAACCTGATGATTTGTTAGAATGGCTCGGTTTTGGCAATTGAAGTTTATGTAGGTGAAGATTCCATGATGGGTTTATATTATGGATAAATTCTGCAATTGCTTTCTAAATATTTTATAAATTGTCTCCATTGCAATACTACCTACCTTTACAGGGGATTGAACTATCAAACCCACAAACACAAGCACATCAGCTCAGGGCTGGAGGCGAAGTACTATGTTCAAATTAAAGGTATGCTCTTATACATTAAAATTGCGTGCTGGCTTTTCAGTTTTCAGGGCTATATATTGGATGCAGTATTAATGGATTCTTAAGCTTGCAAAAAATGAGGCAGACATGGAAAAACTCTGAAAACTTAAGAAATTAAATTAATAACAAATCTTATTACATCAGAGAATTTATGCAGAAATACAACACAGTGATCATTTAGCTAATACATAGACTACAAACATAGTGGGATAATTTGACACCTAAGACAAACATTCTGGTATATGCACACATACACAAACAGGAAAAGACAACCTAATTTAGAACAACATATGTATATTAACCAAGAATTGTTACTGCCCCTGGGGCTTGATCTTACTCTTATCGTTTTTGAGAATGGAAGTCACTTTCTTGCCGATCTTCTCTCCAATCATGGTGGAAACATGCTTCTTTTCTTTAGGCATCACACTTCCCGGCTTGGGCCCCAGAAATGTTCCCTTGCTGTTCTCTCCACCGTAATCCTTTCCTGCTTTTCCCATCCCCTGTGATCCCTTGTCTGCCATTTTTGCTCCCCTCTCTGTCTCTGTCTCTCTTTGCAATATATATTTGATAGTTGAGTGTGTTGTTTCTTCGTGGCTTGGGAATGAGCTGAATTTATAGGCAGACTAGCAGCAGATTTATTTTGATTTTCCTTTTTATTATTAGTATTTTCTTCTTGGTGTGTGGGTTTGTGTGTTAAGAGGTTCATATTACAGTGTGTTTATGCAGAAAATTAAAGGGAATTCAACAATGTCATCTGGTTAAACTTCCAGAAAATGTCTGGTGTTGTGCTTATGCAAGTTTCCTTGCTCCCCATTTAATGTGTGGGTGTGTGGGTTTGTGTGTTAAGGTTCATATTAGTGTGTTATTTTGCAGAAAAGGGACTTAAACAAGGTGGTAGAAATTAGAAAATGTCAGGGAAGTGTTCTCTTAGGCAAGTTTCCGTGTTCTCCAATCTATCAGTATACCACAACCTTGTGTGTTATTGTGTTAGTATATGAAAAATGACATCATAATTCCATTGAAAAATGACATCATAAATCTGTTACGCAATAACTGCATAAAGTTGATGTCAGTTTCAGGGTTAATACAATGTTTGCGCGTCAAATAATATTGCTTTTCTGCGCGCGCGTGTTTAAGAGGGATTTTGGAGATAATTTCAGTCAAAAGATTGTTAAATATACAAACTTGTAACTACTGTTCATAACGTCACGTGTTTGAGTCGATCAGTGAATAGTAATCGTGAGTCTTGAATGTACGAAAACTTAAAGTTCTACTTAATTTTATCAAATTAAAACTTAAGCAAAAGAATAAATAAACCTGAGACCGTGACAACCAGGATTGTTAATGCAGTTCGAAGCAATACTCCTACATCTGCGGGGCCACTCACGAAAACCCAATCCACTAACAAAAACAAAGAGTTACAAGAAATGAAGATACCAACACCATTCTACAATGGACTACGTTGAGTACAAAACTATTTCTTCAAAACTACAGTCGTGGATGAATTCGTGCAAGCCGATCACCAAGCCTTCATAAACTTCATGAATAACCTGACTAGTATTCGCACCCTTCAATCTTCTAACGTTGTAGAAGAAATAAAATAACCATCATATGATTTCTTCATAAACTGAGATGTAACACAATAATATAGTAAAAGTATTTGATCTGATCACCCTAGCACTTCTCTCGTAAGCCGTGTACCAAAATATGAAACCAAGCTTTCCTTTTATACTTGAGAAATCAAACCCACTCTTGGCTGTAATTGTCCACGCATTAGATCCCCAATAAAGACTCATCATCACATATTTTAATCTGGCGCCACACTTTGCGGACGGGCAGTGAAGGATTCAAAAGCTAAGCTCAAGTAGGTTCTGAAGTAGTACGAGAAATAGGTCCAGGCAGTTTAGGAAAACTCAAACATAATTGAACTTAACCTAATGTATGACAAAAAATTAGGCCAATCTCATAATATGTACCAATTGAACATTTGAACTATTTATTATATTTAATCATGTATCAATTGGACATTTACAATCAGCAATGGGCAACTTAGACTAGTTTATTTCCTTGTGATCCTTTATCGCCTAGAGTCACAAAGTGAGGTTTATCTAGTTTCTTCTCAGATAATAATTGCGACTTTTGGGCCCTCTTCATGACCCAAAAGAGGGATTTTGGACACCTAGTTTGAATCTGCATGCGTCTCTCCGTGTTTTTGGTTTACCACAATTTTAAGCGTGTTTTGACGTTGATAATTTAAATGTTCTTCTTCTTTTCTTTTTTTTTTTCCGTTTTATATTATGTTTATTGAATTAGATTATATTTACTTCTTCTATACCATTTTACTCGTCAAATCAAGTCTTTTTTCAAATCATATTTTCTTAAATGCTTTCCTTTTTTTTTATTATGTTTTTTTTTTGGTTTGATTAAATAGATAGTTTCTAAATATATAAATTTTATATACTAATGCTTAATTAAATATTACAAAAAATTAAATTGTAAATAGCATGAGACGATTCTTATTAATTGAATTAGACACAATGAAATGAAGGGATCAAGGGAGTATAAAGTTAATACATTTTGAGATTTGTGTGTTTAATAACAATATACGAAGTAGGGCTGTGCAAACCCGGCCCTTCCAAAAAGCCGACCGACCCGCTACCCAAAACCAAGGCATTCGAACTGAACTGCACCTGATATCCTAAAATCGATCCAAATCATTGAAATATACAGTTTTCTCTATTCAAGTAGGGTATATGAATTTTTTATCTGAAGCGTCCGATTACCTGAACTTCTATAGGTTATGCCAAAGATATATACTAAACAGCGTCGTGTTCCATATGTATATAAATTTACAGTAAGTTTAGGGTTTCTCATTTGCGTAGACTCTCATCTTGAAGCTTCTAGACCTAATTCTCTCACTTCTTTCAGTTCTCTTTCTCTCTTCTCTCGTCTCCGTTCTTTGTGTTCTCTCAATCTCTGAGAGACTGAATTCATTGAAACTCTGACTTAGTGAGTTATCTCTCATTCTCTCGACAATTCGACCCATCTGTTCTCTCTTGAGTCTCTTCCTTGAAATATCACAGTGGTGGAAACCCAAAGCCCTAGCGAGTAGCAAGTGTGGTGGTCTCAAACTGGTGGTGACTAACTGATTGATGTTGATTCCTTGAAGGCTAAAAGCCCTTGTTCTCCGGAGAATTTGTGAGAGGAACGAAATAAATTGCAAATCCTAGTTTTTTTTATTTTATATATTTTAAATTTATCCATTATATTGTGATATATTCTCGGTTCAATTAATGCTCTTATTTGATGAATTCAAAGATATAACTTTGAAAATGCTCTTATTTGATGGATTTCAAGATATAACTTCGAAAATAGAATTATGGCATATACTAAAAAATTTCAATAAAAGATTTTCTGTGTGAAAACTTGAAACATATTAAACCGTAATTCTAATTAATGACAATCATTCTCTATCCCCTATTCCCCTTGTTTGCTACTAGCTACTACTTAGCTAGTATTCAAAAAAAAAAAAAAAAAAAAAAAAAAAAAAAGCTAGTGCTAAGGAAATAGGTAAAAACTAAAATTTTATTGTTTATATAAAACTATATAAAAAAAAAAAGACTTTACTATTTTTGTATAATTTTAATTGAATCATATTCTTTTTTATTTTTTTTTTTCAATTGTTTGTTTGAACACACAAGTTGTAGTTTTTGTTTTTTTTGTTTTTGTTTTTTTTTTCTTTTAATGTTTAATCGGTGGCTTGAAGGTTTTGTCAAAAGAGGATACATCATTGCACATGATGTTATGGTGGTAGCTCAATTTTCACTCTTTCACTTTTACAATTTGATGTGACAATCAATGATAAGATATTTTGCTTATTTTAGTTCAAAAAGAAGTGTCTATATCAAAAGTTTGAGTGTGAAAGTAAAAGTTGTAAATAAAGATTGTGTGGGCCAAAAAACAATGATGTTTGTAGTATTTTCCAACAAACAAAAATTCAACTTTTTTTTTTCTCATAATTTGATTGATTGATAATTTTTTTTATTACTACTTACTTTGTTACCATGTAATATCTGTTCATAACTACTTTATCAATCTATTAAAGAATAAAGAGTCAATATTGTTCCACTAAGGCTCAAACCCATGATTTTTCATTTGAAAAAATCACTTTGTGCGACCAGATCACAACTATGGTTATTGTCATTTGTCATTGATTGATAGATTAGTTACTCTGTACATAACCATTCTTCTGTTATTCTCAAGGTTATATATTGGCTGCAGTACTATTAATGAATTCTTAAGCTTGCATAAAATGAGGCAGACATGGAAAAACTCTTTAAAAAAATTAAGAAATTAAATTAATAACAAATCTGATTACATCAGAGAATTTATGCAGAAATACAACACAGTGATCATTTAGCTAATACATAGACTACAAACATAGTGGGATAATTTGACACCTAAGACAAACATTCTGTTATCTGCACACATGCACAAACAGGAAGAGACAACCTAATTTAGAACAACATATGTATATTAACCAAGAATTGTTACTGCCCCTGGGGCTTGATCTTACTCTTATCGTTCTTGAGAATGGAAGTCACTTTCTTGCTGATCTTCTCCCCTATCATGGTAGAAACATGCTTCTTGTCTTTAGGCATCACACTTCCCGGCTTGGGCCCCGGAAATGTTCCCTTGCTGCTCTCTCCACCGTAATTCTTTGCTGCTTTTCCCATCCCCTGTGATCCCTTGTCTGCCATTTTTGCTCCCCTCTCTGTCTCTGTCTCTGTCTCTGTCTCTCTTTGCAATATATATTTGATAGTTGAGTGTGTTGTTTCTTTGTGGCTTGGGAGTTGGGAATGAGCTGAATTTATAGGCAGCACTAGCAGCAGATTTACTTTGATTTTCCTTTTTATTATTAGTATTATCTTCTTGGTGTGTGGGTTTGTGTTAAGAGGTTCATATTAGAGTGTGTTGATCTGGTTAAACTTGCATAAAATGTGTGGTGGTGTTTGTGAAAGTTTATGTGCTCCCCATTTGATGTGTGGGTGTGTGGGTTTGTGTGTTAAGGTTCATATTAGTGTGTTCTTCCAGAAAATGTGAGGTGTTTTCTTAGGTAATTAAGTTTCCGTGTTATCCAATCTATCAGTATACCACAACCTTGTGTGTTTTAGTGTTAGTATATAAAAATACTACTCTTACTCTCAAATTCTACCCCCAATTTTACTATCTTTCACAAAATTTTGATATTGACATTTTTATTGGGATTCACAGGATGAAAATAACTAATTATCAATTACCACATTAAGGAATAAAAGTGAGAGAGTACATGTAGTAGAACTAGTTAATTATATCTCAGAAAATAAAAAATGACATCATAATTCCATTGAAAAATGACATCACAAATCCATTACAGAATAACGGCATAAAGTTGATGTTTTCTTAGGCAAGTTTCCGCGTTCCCAATCTATCAGTATACCACAACTTTGTGTGTTTTCCCAACTCCGATCTCACTGAGTATTTGGGAGGATGTAAACAAAACATCTGTCCACTTTGAACATAATCCCTACACTTAGGGTGCGTTTGGTTCACACATGGGAATCGGAATCGGAATGGGTATCAAATACTTGGTAATGGTAATGGGTTTTGGTGAAAATATTTAGCATGTTTGGTAGTTGGATGGAATGGGAATGATTATTAATAGTTGAGGAAGAAATAAAGAAGGGAGATGAAACCCTTATTTAATAAGGGAATGTGTTTTGTCATTAATGGGGTATTTCAAACCCATAGTACATTCACAAAACCTATCAACCAAACACAAGCAATCACTTTCATACTCATTCCTTATGCTTAAACCCACCAACCAAACACACCCTTAGTCTTTTCTTTCAAATATTACCTACTAAACCAATGAGCTAAGTTCATGCGGGCAATTCCAGGATTAATACTTACTACTATTTTTACACGTCAAATTATATATTAATATTGCTTTTGTGCGCGCGACGCATTTATGTAGAAGAGGCCCAGAGGGATTTTGGACGCATATTTTACTGTGGACCATGGTATAACCACTGGATTTTGGACACCCATTTGGGATCTGTTTGCATGCCATTGTGTTTTTGGTTTACCACAATTTTATGCGTGTTTTGGCGTTGATAATTTAAATTCTTTTTTCCCCTTTTATATTATGTTTATTGAATTATATTATATTTACTCCCTCTAGACATTTTACTTGTTAAATAGTATTTTAATATAATTCTAAATATGTAAGTTTTATATGCTAATATTAAACTAAATAATAAGTATGAAAAATTAAATTGTACTCTGTACTTCAATTAAACCGAATCAAACACAAAATAAAATTGAGAGAGTATGTGTGTGGTTAAATTGAACTTTTGTTACTTGTTACTTGAATAATTACTTAAAGTTTTTAGTTAATATATTTATTATTTAATTTAATATAGACATTAATTTGAAATAAAGCCTATAATTTTTTTAAAAAATTCTTATATAATGCTGAAGTACTCATTCTTTACAAAGGTGTTGTTAATTTACATTAAGTAAATCAAAATTATTTAAGAATAAGTTGTTAGGTAAAACTATATATGTGCAACAGCTTAAAGCCGAAGGCAGAGAACACTGGAGAAACCACATGGAAATTCGGAATATGAACAATATAATGAATGAATATTACATTAAATTTAGGTGTTACATGAAAACATTTATGCAGAAATACAACAGAGTGGTCATTTAGCTAATACACAGTGGGACAATTTGACATCAAACACAATCATATATTCTGATATCGGCAGAAATAGAAGAGACAACCTAGCTAATGGTTGTTACTGTCCCTGGGGGATGATCTTATTCTTGTCATTCTTGAACATGGAAGTCACTGTCTTACCGATCTTTTCTCCCATCATAGTTGAAACATGTTTCCTCTCTTTGGGCTTCACACTTCCCGGCTTCGGCCCTGGAAATATTCCCTTCTTGCTGCTCTCTCCTTTCCCTGCTGCTTTTCCCATTCCCTGCGATCCCTTGTCTGCCATTTCCCCTCCTCTCTCTGTCTCTGAGCTCTCTCTGCAATATATATTTGATAGTTGAGTGTGTGTTGTTTCTCTAGATCCCTGGTTTGGGCTAATAAGGTGTATTTATAGACAGCGTTTTGATGATTTTCCGATCCTTTTCCTTCATGTGTATGTGTGGGTGTGTGTGTGTTCATGCAGAAAAGGGAGCCTGTCAACATCTTTCGGTTGAACTCTCAGAAAGTGAATGGTGTTTTCTTTGGATTCCCTACGTGCCCCCCAATCAATTTTGTGTTTCTGTCAATAATTTCGGCCTAGCTTCAATAACAATATACGGTGTGGGTGTACGTGTATATCAGAAAAATGAAATAATGACATCATAATTCCATTGAAAAATGACATCATAAATCCGCCACAGATTGGCCTAAATTAAAGGTTGGTTTGGAAACCTAGCAATTAAATGTTTTACCGAAAATGACTATTTTTTAAAAAATAATTTAATTTTTTAGTATTTGACAAAAGGTTGGAAAACTACATTTTTTTCTATTGGGCGGAAAGTTAAGAAATTGCTTTCTTTTGTCTGATTTATTTTCAGGAAAATGAATATATTATTTGTTATATAATAATAATAATAATAATAATAATAAGTGGTGTTTGTGGTGGTGTAATGATGGTAGTGGTGGTGGTAGTAATAATATTCAGAAAATTAGCTTACAAAGAAATGAGAGAAAAGAGATACGAGAAAATAAAGGGGGTGTTTGGTTATTGGCTTATAAGTCAAATTTTAGCTTATTTGACCAAGTTTAGCTGTTTGACCAACCAATAAGCTATTTTGAAGTGTTTGGTAAATGGCTTATTGGGCCAATAAGCTGAAAATTGAAAAGCTAATGAATGTAGTTTTTTGTATTAGCTTGTTGGGAACAATGGGTATATTGACTATTTTATCTTTTGAAATCAATGAGATTTACTTTTAAATGGGCGGTGTGTATCATTTGAAATCTTGTTATATTTAAAGGTTGAAATAATACAATACACTCATACCCTTAAATGTCATTTTACATTCAATTAGCTACTAGTAAACAGCTAATTTACCAAACAGTTTTTTATAACCAGCTAGTCAAACCAGTTAACGCAACCAGCCATCAGCTACTAGCTAAACCAACCAGCTATCAGCCGTTTGCCAAACACCCCCTTTAATTATCCCGAATATGTCTTTCGGCTAAAAATCTAGGAAGACATTTTTCGTCAAATTGGATCTTTTTTTTCATTGACTAGAATGATTATTTTTCTTTGTCTTTATTTTGTTTGAGTAGCCAATTCAAACACAAGAAAATATGAATAATGACTCCCGAAAGTTATTTTTCAAGTTTCCAAACGGACCCTAAAGTTGATATGATTTCAAGGTTAATTATAGGTTTTCGGGTCAAATACTGTTGCTTTTTGTGTGTGTTTGTGTAGAAGCTAGAGCCAATGCAGTTTTACATAGCAATTGCGTTACCGAAATGGTCCCTTGACTATAGTGAAATTACTAATTTGGTCTTTGACTATTCTTTGATCAATTAAGTCCCTCAACTTAAAAAATCGTAACTAAATTGGTCCTCCGTTTGTTTTTCCGTTAGACATTTGTTAACTCGGGACCAAATTGAATTGATAATTTCGCTATAGTCAAGGGATCATTTCAGTAATTAACTTTTCAGAGAAAATGGTGCATGTGATGTCCGAAATGCTCTCTTGACTATAATAAAATTAACAATTTGGTCTCGAGTTAACCGATGTCTAACGACAAAACAAACGGAAGACCAAATTGATTTTTTTTTTTTGAAATAGACCAAATTGATTTAAATTTTTAAAGTTGAGGGACTTAATTAGTCAAAGAAAAATAGTCAAGGACCAAATCATGAAATCGATAATTTCACTATAGTCAATGGACCATTTCGAAAACTTAAGTGTTAACAGGGTCAATACTCAATAGTACTCAAAAAAAAAAAAAAAAAAAAAAACACTTCACTCATAACTTAAGTGTTAAAAATAGACACACTTATAATTTAAGTATTGAGTCTATATCTCATGTATAATTGGAGGACTAAAATGAAAATTTTCTTTTTTAATATATAATAAAATCCACCTTATAATCAATTATCACCTGTGTGGTACCCTATTTTACCCCATGAATCCTCCCATATATCCTGCCATCCTAACTTCCACTGTGCTTGTGGAACAGCTAGTAATGGATCGGAGCTATTATACATATATACAATCGAAGTGTTATAAGTAGTTTTACTGAATTCTTGAGCTGGCAGAGAGTAAGTTAGACATGGAAACATTCTAAACATAACAATACATTATATTAAACTCAAAGCTGATTACATGAGAAACATTTTACAGAAAAACAGAATAGCACGCAATTTAACTATTACATGACAATTTGACACTGAAAGTATGCATGCAAACATTCAAGAATCTTCAAACACAACCCTAATTAATGTCCATCATCATCAGGACTCAGGGGTTTTAATCTTTTTCTTGTCATTCTTGAGCATGGAAGTCACTGTCTTGCCGATCTTCTCTACCACCATGGTGGACACATGCTTCTTATTCTCTTTCGGCATCACACTTCCCGGCTTACGCCCTGGAAATAATGTTCCCTTCTCTGATTTCCCCTTTTCCATTTTTGCTCGCTCTCCGATCCTCTCTGTAGAATATCTTTGATAACTGAGTGTGTTAGTTGTTTCTCCCCAACATAAGAGTTAAGATCATCTGAATTTATAGGCACAACTCGAAGCAGACTTCTTCTTGATATGCAGAAAATGTCTGGCGTTTTCTTCTACAGGAAACATAGTTTTGTTCATCTTCTCGTTAAAGTTGCAGAAAATGTTTGGTGTTTTCCTGGCCGGGCAGGTTTCCGTGTTCTCCAATTCATCAAATTACCACAAATTTTTGTGTTTTTGTGTGTCTGATAAACGATAACAATACAATTAATATTTCGAAGAAAAAAATGGAAAATGGCACGACAGTTCGATTGAAATTAACAGAAACTTGATTACAATTTCAGGGTTAATTCCTTTTAAATTCTGTATTATTGTGTAGAAGAAAGAATTTCGATGTAGGATGGTGTCGTCGTTCAGAGTTGATTTCAATTCCAGAACTTCGTGCTATGCGTGTTTTCCGCGTAGCGTTTGTGTTTCTTTTTTTCTTTTTCATTTTTCCCCCTCTTAAAGATTATTTGCATTTTGAGTCTCTAAAATGTATAGCTACCAAAAGGCAAATTATGCCATGGACCCGTGTCTACTTTGCAAGGTGAATCCAGGTTCATGTTCACAAATCTTAGAATTCTATATTTATTATTTAGAAAATTATATAATTTTCTATATTCATAATTTTAGAAATCTATATTTACAATATCTTAATATACAAAATTACATTACTCAATATTCATAATTTTTGAATTCTACATTCACAATTTTGTTATATAGATTTAAAAATTGTGTTATACTATTGAATATAGTGTTATGAAATTGTGAATATAGAGTTCTGTAATTATGAATATTGAGTAATGTAATTTTGTATATTGAGATCTAAAATTGTGAAGGTAGAGTTCGAAAATTGTGAACATAAAATTTAAATTGTGACCATGAACCTGGATCCACCTTATAAATAAGACTCGGGTCCATAGCATAATTTGCAGCTATCAAAACATACAAGCTTAATCATTAACTAGATTTTTAAATGAATTGAGTTAGATAAATTTACAATACGTTGAGAAAATAGTTATAAACAGACACTACATTGTAACAGAATTAGTAGTACTAAAAAAAAATTTACGGGCTAAATCCTTAACTAGATTTTTAAATGAATTGGATTAGATAAATTTACAGGCTTAATCCTTAACTAAATTTTTAAATGAATTGGGTTAGATAAATTTTCAATTCGGCCCAACCCGTTAACCGGTGGGGGGCAATTTATATTTTATATAATGGACCAGGTGTATCATGGACCCTGAATCGAAATAATGAGATATATAATTTATCAATCGTTATACCCTGCACCACGGTGCACATAGCAATGTGCACCACGTACGTAAAACGACGTCGTTTTCGTGTTAGTGGACGCGGACGCGAATGACTCCAGAGAATTCATTATCTATAATACACATAGTCATTATCTAGAATACACAGAATGTTTGCCCAGAATATTGACACAAAATACAGAGATGTTAGTGGACGCAGACGCGAATGATTCCAGGGAATTCATTATCTATAATACACATAATCATTATATAGAATACACAGAACATTTGCCTAGAATACACAGAATTTTTGTCCAGAATACACAGAATATTGACACAAAATATACAGAACTCACCCCCTCCTAACTTTCGAATGCACAAATACATCACAACCTGTGTTAATAACATAAATACACAGAATATTGACACAAAATACACAGAACTCATCCTCCTAAACATTCGAATGCACAAACACATCATAACATGTGTTACTAACATTAATACACATAACGGTGGCCTATAATACACAGAACGATTGCTTAGAATACACAGAATGATTGCTTGGAATACACAGAATATTAACATAAATACAGAGATAGGCCGAAACGGGAAACATGATTTCCAATAAAACGGACAATTAGTTTACAATACTCAAAACGACATCGTTTAGGTACGTGGTGCACGGTATAATTTGCCATAATTTATACTTGCAAAGTACATAATTTCATAATAAAAGACACAAAAATTACAACACAAGATACATACACATGCTATATATTTACTTATTTTTTAAATCTTATTTAGATACATAATTTGTGTTCATAGACACAGAAATTCATAACATAAGCTAAAACACAATTACTATTTGTTTTAGGTACAAAATTCATACTATTATAGCGTGTTTGGTTCATGGAATAGGTCGAGAATGGAATATTTCCGTGAATAGACCTATTCCATCGTTTGTCCTGTCCTTTTATTCTTGAGAATCGCATTCCTGAAAATGAGTTATTCCCTTTGTAGGATGAATAGTCATTTCTAGGGGACCCCCCTGGTATTAACTATTCCCAAGTATTTTAGAATAACTTTTGTACTGTAATATCGAAAATATCAGTTTGTATTGTAACACTTATATATAATATTTATTTAAATATATTTATTTATTTATATATCAAAAATGTAATTAATTAAATATATGCATTTATATAATAGATTATATTTATTGAAGTATATGACGAAATGGATCTTGTTTTGGAATTTATAATTTATTATCAATAATATTTGTATTGCTTTTGAGTATTTTGTTAAAAAAATTTATTTTATTCGTTTTTTGAATGTTAATAAATGTTCTTTACAACCGGGTGCCACTAGACCACATTATGAACATCATCAAAGCAATCTGAGGACATTTAGATGAGTTCTTTAAAATTAATTGGAACATTGTATTCAACAAAATGAACCTAAGAACTCAAATATAAACAGACGAAACTAAGAATTCACTTACAAAAATTGTAGGTGCCACAAACAATTACACTACCAAAAAAAAAAAACCGGAAATAACGACGAATTTAGCGACGAATTCATTCCGTTGCTAATTTAACTACGCTAAACTCGTTTAGTGACGAAGTTTTGCCATTTAGCGACGGAATTTGTCCGTCGCTATTTTTACTCTTTTTTTTTTTTTTTTTTTTTTTTTAGTGCAATCAAAAACAAAAAACTAAATAACCTAAAATTCTGTCACATGTTCTTAATTATAAGTGAAGTTATTTATGTGCATTCTCTAAACAATCCTGTATCTACAAATATGAAAAGTGAAGACAATTAGGGCTCGTTTGGTTCGGGGAAAATATTTGAAGGGAAGTGGAAGTGAAATTCCGTGGAAAAGTAGTTACCAGGAAGATAAATTCTGTTGTTTGGTTGGTGGAAAAGAAGTTGTTGGGAAAATAAATTATGTTGTTTGGTTAGATTTAAAATGGTAAGGAATAATGTGTATAAAGAACTAAATGCCCCCCTATTATTATTATTATTATATTATTATTATTATTATTATTATTATTATTATTATTATAAACCTAATCCAGTGAACCACAAGCCCACAAACCATTTTATTCTTATTTCAATTTGGGCCCTATAATGAAGAAACCTAATGGTATAAACGCCGAAAATTTCCAAGTAAACAAATCAATTTCATTCTTCATTTTTCACTCATTGGTCGAAGCAGTCAGCAGTGCAAGAGAGGCAGCGGCGGCGAGGGCAAGCGACGACTAGCGAGGCGGCGATGCGGAGGCAAAGGCAAAGGTGCGGCGATGCGGATGCGGAGGCGGAGGCGCAGAGCTGAGGCGGCGATTGGCGAGGTGGGTGCGGCTAGGCAGAGGCAGAGGCAACCGGCAGCGACCGGAGGCGGCGACTGGCGTTTGTTGTTGTGCTATCTTTGCAGTTTGCAGTTCGCAGGGCGGAAGAAAACGGGAGGAGGAAGAAGAAAATGGAAGGGCAAAATAGTCTTCCTAGGTCAATAATTGTTCCCAACAGACATGGAAAACAAAATCCGAGAGTATAGTTCAGATTTTCTTTTCCTCATTCTTGAGGAACTCATTTTCCACTGGAATACAAGTTCCACTGAACCAAACACAGGAACTGACCATTTTCCTTGATTTGAAGGAAAATCTTTTCCTTAGCCTTAATGATCACATTATTATTACACATTCCACTATTAGTATTCCAAGAAAATATGCACAATCACCACTATTAGAGAAAGATTATTCTCTTATCTAGAAACTCTATCACTTCTTTTAAAAGGATTAATTCCAACAAGTTTTCAATTAACTGTATATAGATAAAATATGAAGAAACTTACATGCTCAGTTCGTATAGGATCTAAGTGAAAACATGTTGATCGAACAAAACAAAGGTAATTCTATACTAGTTTTTATAGTTTTTTTAAGTACATGTTATTAGAATAAGTATACTCTTAATGTTCATATGAATTCTTAAATCATATCAAATTCCTTTGTACTTTACTTTTCAGTTTTGAGTATTTAGAAATTGCATAGGTCAAAAACATATATTGCTTCTTTAATCAAATAGTTGAAATACATCTTTAACAATACATATGTGCTTCTTAAATTATAAAATCAACACAAACACAAATAAAAGATAGATTCCTAAATAAAGAACACAATGTAGATTTCTCAAATTTGAAGCCAAATACATGATATTGGACCACTAAATCGTCTACCACCATATTTACGAAGAGACAAGAGTTACGAACTTAAAAAATTTATATACACCCATGCATGCTGCAATTGAGAATAAATTGGACATATTGAACTAAAATCCCTAAATCAGTAGAAGATTTGCAAAAATCTTAGATTTTAAGGTCTAAATTGTAATACACAAAAGATAAAACTTGTTAATGTGAAGGATGTTCGGAGATTCAACCAATGTGGTAGTCTGACTAAGATTTCGCCATAGAATACAAGCTGACGACATCTTATGCTGCAAGTTCATAATTAAATACAAAAAAAAAATAAAAAAATAGTAACATAGTAACCTCATAAACCCTTCTCTAGCTAAGATGAATTGAATGTTGGTGGTGCTATGAAACATTAGGAATCATTGACTAAAATGGAAAGATCAATCAACTTTCTAGATCTATAGTTAGAGATCAAAAATTGAAAATTTCGATTACTTAAGAGAAATTTCGGAGAAAAGTAAGAAAGGAAAGTTCTAGAGAGACAGAGCACACTGTTCATCATCTTCTCCTTCTTAGCTTCTTTTATTATTTTTATTATTATTATTATTATTATTATTATTATTATTATTATTATATATATATATATATATGAGAAATAATCATATTTAATTAAATGGTTTTAACATAAACAAATTTTTAATGAACAAGCCTTATATATCATAACTATACATGAAATTTAAGTATAAAAGTAATCTTATACAATAACAACATCACTTCAATGTTATAAAATTTTGCCCGTGCATCGCACGGGTTACATTCTAGTGTTCTTAAATCCAAAATCTATCCAAGTAAAAGTGGAAATTACATAAATGCAAAATTGATTACATGAGAGTCCAATTGAAACTTACTTTATAGGACATCACACTCATCACTTATTTTAATAACACACTCTTTAACTGAAACACGAGTTATGTAATCTCATGTTTATTAAAATTTTTAAAATCTAATTATTTTTTTATAAAAAGGTAATACAATTTGGACTAAATTTTATACTATTTGATTAATGATTAATTAGTACCATACTTTCTAAAACATACAAAGAGTAATAACACAATTCTCAAATCACATAAAATACACCAAAATTTATTGCAAATAACAATTTGCTATTTTAAACTAGCATTGATAATTATCAAAACAAAACATGTCATAGCAAGTTCATTTCACACTTTTATGTAATTTTGAAGAGTTTTTCACACTTTTGGTCCCATAATTATAGTGACACTATCAGGTTTGTACCACGAGTTTTAAACCTTACATTCTAGGTCCACGACTATTGTTTTTGTGGTAAAAATGGTCCTTCCGGCCTATTATCCGACAATTCGTCACCGGAGAGAACAGATAGATAGGGATGCTGAGAGAAGGAAAGAGGAGAGGGTCGGAGCAACATGAGGTTCATGTAAAAGGATAGAGACGAAGGTGGTGGAAGAGCGGAGGAAACAAAGCCACCACTTGGAAATTACTAGAGAGACGGAGGCAAAAGATGAAGGTGGAAGCCGACGGAAGATTTCTTGGAGAAGTTCATCAC
The DNA here is from genome assembly GCF_003576645.1 of Ipomoea triloba. Taxonomy (NCBI): domain Eukaryota; kingdom Viridiplantae; phylum Streptophyta; class Magnoliopsida; order Solanales; family Convolvulaceae; genus Ipomoea; species Ipomoea triloba. Next base: position 4,205,369 of record NC_044929.1, read on the forward strand.
ACAGAAGGGTATCCATCAATCTCCCAGATTTCTTCAATGAACAGAAACAAAATTCTTATGAGTATTTTTTTTTTTTGGATTGTGGAAGATAGCAGCGCAGATAAGGAGAAGAAGAAGAATCTTGAGTTTCTTGGATTGTGGATTGAGCAAATGTTACAGTTCATGATTTGGAAATTGATTTAGGCTTAGCTTCGTTTTTCTATTTTTATTTAGTAGGGGATGAACAAATAAAATGTCTATTTTAACCCTGGTGAAAAGGGGTGAATTTGAGCTCCGGTGACAACTGGCCAAATAATAGGCCGGAAGGATCATTTTTACTACAAAAACAATAATCGTAGACCTAAAATGCAAAGTTTAAAACTTGTGATACAAACCTGATAGTGTCACTATAGTCGTGGAACTAAAAGTGTAAGAAAACTCTCATTTTGAACTTATAATCCTATGCCAGGATCTAAAACACCCAACTTCAATTCTTCACACCTACATGTGAAATTACAACCTAAGGACTATTATGTCTCATTTTATTTGCTACATATATTATTAATCAGTCCATTTTTTATTCACAATGTAATATCTCTCATACATACTTTCTCAACTTACTGGAGCACAAAAAAAGTCAATACCTCAAAGTTCGAACTTGTGACCCCATTTGGGGTTCACAAATTTTCATAATTTTTTATAGAGAAAAGGTACAAATAAGCCATTGAACTATTTGGGAATTAGCAATTAAACCATCGAACTCGAATAAACTCCAAATAAGTCACTGAACTTATGAAAGCTTAGCAATTAAGCCATCAAACTCAAATAAGCTTCAAATAAGTCACTGAAGTCAAGAAAACCAAGCAATTAAGCCACTAAATCGAAAAAAAAAACAATTAACATTTTTAACAGGTCATTTGTCTATTCCGGTCATCGGCGACGACTTTTCCGGTGACCGGTGAAAACTTCCGGCGGCAACGGTCACAGGAAAGTCGTCGTTGGTGGCCGGAATAGGCAGATGACCAGTAAAAAATGTTAATTGTTATTTTTTTTTTTCGATTTAGTGACTTAATTACTTTGTTTTTCCGTGTTCAGTGGCTTATTTGAAGCTTATTTAAGTTCGATGGCAATTGCTAATTCTCAAATAGTTCGATGACACCTTTTCCCTTTTTTATAATAAATTACATTGTAAATAGGTTGAATTAAGTATACTTATTATGATGAAACCATTTTGAGAAAGATGTGAATTCGAATGACACAAATGCCACTACTTATAAATGGTTGAACACTATGTTGTTGCTAAACCCCACTCCGGGGAAGACCCAAGAGAGCCTTCTCCTTGGCCATAGCAGTGCCCGCCCAAGGTTTTCACAGTTGTAAGAATTCTCTAATCTACCATTACTTCTCCTCTATACAAATTTCCAAATGTTTATTAGGAATATAGCTTTAAGAATCATATAGAATGGTATGCATAAAAATGGCGTGGGGATCTAATTCATGTTCATGCTTCTTCGAACGTTCTTGGCTTTTCCCAATTCTTTTGCCTTTCTTGATTGATGGACTGTCCATACATTTGTAATCTTCAACTGTTATGTATTGGATCTTCAGAACCACTAGATGATTCTGGTTTGTTTTCTTTTTGGGCAAACAATTTCTCTGTTCATTATGCTTCTGGTATTGAAAAAGAATAATAATCATTACTAATTAATGAATTTAGCATTGATTGGAGATGAAGGTAGTGGTTGTTTCTGGGTTCTGAGTTCTTACATGGGAAAGGGGGAGGTTAAATAATGCCCTTAACTTGTGAATGAAATTGAAGTTAGTAAAGTTTGGGATATTGAAATAAAATTAGAATCATTTATACCTTGTGAGGGATTTTCATTGGAGTTGGAATTGACAGCAGCCAAGTTTGGGAGATGGAATTGAAATCAATAACATTTGGGGGATTGAAGAAAGAAAAGAGTAATTATTTAGTTTTTTATGCCCTAGATCTGTGTATGAGTTTTAAGATGGGGAAGGGAAAGAGTAAAATATTGCAAAAACTTGTGTCAAATTTCTGGTGGAGATGGAATTGAAAGCAATACCATTTGTGGGATTGAAGAAATAAGTTAATCTCTTTTTTCTTAACTTGTGGCAGTTCTATGTTGAATATGGAAATGAAGGTGCCCAAGTTTGGGAGATTGAAAAATTAGCAAGTTATTGTGCCCTAGGCCTGTGCACATGTATGGCCTCATTAACTTCTTTATTGGTTTGTTGGGTGTATCTTTTAACTAGTGACAAGCCTTATAGATGTAAAAATTTCAGTTAGCAATTATGCAGTATAAAAGGTGGGAGAAAATCAAAGCTAATGCATAGATGAGAGCAGAACTTGTCTTCAGTCCTTCACTTGATAATTAAGTGACGCCTATGATTTTTGTGGAAGGGGGAGTAGAATTTTGTGTCTTTGACTTGTGAATTTCTTTGTGTGATAATTCCTTAGCAAATGGGCATATACTCTGATCTCGTAGTGAGTGGAAAGTGCACTCTGTTCATGGATTGCATCTTAGCCAATGAAATATGTGTGATATTAAGGAGCCTATAACCAAGTCACAGGCAACTTTATAATGTTAAAAGTGTGTTGCGTTATATGATATGAATATATGATTGGAGTTATTATTTAACCTGTATGGTTTGTTGCTAAGAAATTTCAACTACATTTTCAAATATTCTTGTTCTTTCATTATCTCCTTTCAGTACTTTTGATTTTTTGTTTTCCTTTTCTTATTTCCTGTTATGGGTTCTTCTGCTCTGTTCCCTTAAAGTATTTCCTTAGCACATTTATTTCCTCTAGGTGGATTTGTGCTACATCTGTTTAAGATGGTTCAATAAAAGGTTCAGAAATTATTTGCATACTAACCGTTCAATATTTGTAATGCAAGACTTGCCCTGTAGTTGCTTATAGTGTGCCATTTGCTAGATATTGGATACTATCTGTTCTCCAGATTTCTAACTACAGATGGATGAAGTTTCCCTGCGTGAATCTAAATAATAATTAAGATAAATCGGTTTCAAAAGGCTGCATTAAAACTACATGAATATCTCTGTGAACTATGAAACTAGTTTTCTTACCATGGTGGCATGATTAAGTAGTGATGTGAATCAATTTTTTGTCTTCTTTCTTCACTTGTGGAAATGAAATAAGAATCATTTTGGAACTAGGGATGCTTGTTTCCAGTTTCCTGTATACTGATAAATTATTTGTTTTTTGTTTAGTTGGGGTGAAAGTTTGGATTTCTTGTTATTTACTTTCTTTGAGACCACACGAAAGAGATATATTTTAAGCTTCCTTTTTTGCATTAATTTTATCTTATTAGTTTTTCTTCTATCTGTTCAGTTAGCATCATCAGTCAGAAGATTGGGAAAGGTCATCTTATGGTAACTTGGCCAATCATCTTGTGCATTTTGATTCCTAAAGCGTGAAAGCATTTTTGTTGGTGGATCTTTTGTCTTGATTTACAAAGGCGGGAAAGCATATTCTTTGACTTTCTGCATGGTTTTATTGCTATGCTGATACAGTATTCTTTACCTGAATGTGTTCAAGCTGCTCTATTCACCCACTTTTCACTTGAGTTTGCTGAACAAGCTATCATATGTGACTGGTTTCAAACATCTCAGTATTGGAAAATGTGTTCACAGCATGACCAACACCGTATCGACAGATGTGGAAAATCTGTACTTGTGGAATCCAAAGCTGACGATGGCCTCAGTCCCTGTTCCTTAGCTCCTCCAAGTGTTTCTCAGCTATCAGCTTTCAGAACTATTTCAGGAAGTTCTAACCTTGCTGTATACTACCGGAAAAAGTTCCAGAGAAACACCCCTCCTAGTTGCCCACCCCAATCATCAGCTAAAGTTGGATGTGCTGGCGGTTGTGATTCTGCCATGTGTTCTGAAGCTCTTTCAGGGGGTGGGAAGGAACAAAGAATTTTTGAATTGGAGGTTGAAACAGATGCTACTAGATCTTCAAATAGGTCCCCTGTAGAACGCAATGCAGAGCCCCTCTTCTCGAAGTCAGAATCATGTAATGGATGTCCTGATGGGGACTGTCGCTGTTCTGAAGAAGCTTCAAGAAGCGATACACATGGTTTATTGAACCCATGCCTAAATGAAAATTGTTCGTCTTCCAAGTCAAATTTGGATCTTGGTTCAGCATCTCTGAAAAATGTAGATGATACCAGTGAGTGCTCCTCCTCTGGTGCATTGGTTCCTGAAGGACTGCATGATAACATGCCAGAAAGGGATATATGCATCTCAGTCCTTAGAAAGTATGGGCTGCTTGAAAACATTTGCACTACACAGGCTTTCACTTCTACCCGTAACTGCTGTCAAATCGCATGCAAAGTCTGTGGCTGTACTGATACTACACTAAAAATGCTAATTTGTGATAATTGCAATGACACATTCCATCTCTCTTGCTGCAATCCTCGTGTAAAGAAAGTACCATATGACGAGTGGTTTTGTCTCTCTTGCTTGAGAAAGAAGCGAAAACTACTAAAGGAGAACTCAAGCAGTAAATCTTTACATAGCATGGAAGCTGGTGGATGTAGCAACATATTATCTAAAGGAGAATCAGGACTTATAGCTTCCATGTTGAGGAGCACAGAACCATATAACACTTCTGTTCGTATTGGTAATCAGTTTCAGGCTGACGTTCCTGACTGGAATGGTCCTGTCAATAAGTATGTTCTCTCACCTTTTTTGTTGATTGTTTTGTATCCCCTCAGGGAAGAAGAAATTGTGAGATGATTTCCCATTGTACAGGCATATGAACTTCACATTCCTGAGCATTCACTGTTAGTGCTTAGCACTATAAAGGTTTTTTGTTTTTGTATGCTTTGGCTTTTACAAGATATTACTTGCTTGATTCTGCTACATGTCTCAGGAGCTATTCTATTGATTTTCACTACATGTGTCTTGTTTTAGTACTTTTTGATCCACCTGCTAAACATCGCATTTTATAAATGAAAAAATTGAAAAACTGTGATGGTAAAAATATGAGATTGAAGGTTATGCTGCTCGAAATTGTCTGTTCTAGTTGCATCTCAACATATGCAGAACTGTTTGCAACACATTTGATATATGCATGACTTCATGCTTTGAACACTAACTCATTGTAACACTGTAATGTGATGTATTCTGTGCATTATTGTCTTGTGCCTTATACAAATATACGTATTGTAGTCCCTTCATTCACATGCTTAGGTTTATGATTGTCTGCATTGCATTTCTAATATTCCTATGTCATGTAATTGTTCTTTTGGTTTTCCATATCTGATGCAGTGAGGCTAGTCCTATCACTGAACCAGTAGAAATGGATCCTTCTGAAAGTTTGCATGTAAGACTTCTTTTGATGCAACTGTTTTGATCCAATTGGCTGCCGAGTTCTGTAAAAACTGTTTAGAAGCTGTTGGACTTGCTATTTTCAGGACAGCAGTACAAATAAGCCTTTCGGGATCAGTTCTATTGGGAATTGGCTACAATGCCAGCAGGTCATAGAAGGTATTGGGGAAGATGTTGATGGAACTATCTGTGGGAAATGGCGCAGGTAAAAAGTTTTCCCCAAGTAAAAGGAAAAACTAATTTCAGATAAAATGTATCATGTCAGTTATGCCAACAACTATAAAGTATATTAGTTAATAGGGTGTAACGTTGAAAGTATATCATGAAATTGATTTTGCACGTGTTTAAATTCTATACACATTTATACTCACAACACTAACCCAAGCTCTAGGGTATTCCATGAACACTACTATTTGTTATTGGATTGAAAACTAAATTCAGAAGCCTTTGGCACATATTCAGGGTACACAAATTTTGGTGCATTTGGAAGTTTTTGTTTTATTTCACTTGTAGACAATGTAATAGGGTATTCTTTTTTATTTTTGTATGTGTCAGAAGCATTATTACATATGAAATCTAAATGCATCTTTTCTGTACCAATTCTGAGAGGTCACTGTTTCTGCTGTAGTTTATGTAGGGCTTGTCTTTTGTTTCATTGACCCTTCTGCTACATTAATTTTTGGGCATGTCTTAAGGATTTTGGATTGTGACATTCCATTGGTGTATCTTATATTGCATAACCTGTTGGGCAACTTGGAATTTTTTGAATTCTGGTTCAGTTGATATTTTAATCTCAACAGAGAGTTAATGATACAGGGCACCACTCTTTGAAGTTCAAACAGATGACTGGGAATGCTTCCAATCTGTTCTTTGGGATCCAGCACATGCTGATTGCGCTGTACCTCAGGTATATTAATTATTCTTTGTTTCTGCATTCTTTAATCATTCTTGCATGTGTTAACCTGGCACACTCACTTTGTTGTTGCATCTGTTTGCTTTTCCCTACATGTTTGATGAGATTAAGCTTGATTGAGTTCTGTGAGATTTTGGTTTCATGACTCTGAAAAGAGCAAAAGGTGTATTTTCTCTTAACACTATCTGCAGATTGCAGAATAACTGGGGCATTTGCCTTTTGCTATGGAATTTCATCATTTCAGTTTAGAATTGCCTCGTTCCAATTTTAGCCCCTTGTATTATCTGGCCAGGATTATGTGACCTACCTTAATTATATCAAGATATGCATTATTTACTATTGACCCTGTTTCTGCCTTTTGATGTGGAGAAGCTCCAATATGCTGTAGGTCAAACTGGCACTTTATACTAATCTGTTCTTTCATTTTCTTTACTTCCACTTCTTTCTATTTTTCATTTTCATCCGTTGTCTTTACACTTGTGTCTGGCATCAGTGGTAATGTAGCATATCTTCAAGTTTTATGTGATCTATCTTCGGTTTCAGGAGCTAGAAACAGCTGAAGTTTTGAAGCAATTAAAGTATATAGAGATGGTATGGGTTCTGGCCATCATTGTGTATCTTCATTCTTTTTGTTTGATTTATACATGCAAGTTATTTACTAAGATATTGCTCTATGAAAAAAAAGGGGGTCAATGTGTGTTATTGGCGGGGGTTTTTGACTTTTGAGTGACCATTGGCTATTTACATTGTATAAGTAGCGAAATTAGGTCTTCAGCTTACTGCTCGACTGCCCGTACTGTGTAGGTCTTAGTAGATTATAGATACGTTTGCACACCTCCTCGTCCAGTTACATCTTCACTTTTTTCTGCATCCATCTCATAAATTACTTGCTTTAATAATGCTTTGTCTTTGAGCAATCTAGAATTTTTTGGGATATTTTGTGGCAGCTCACTCACAAACATACTATACTGTTTTATCAGTTGAAACCCAAGCTGGATGTAAAGAGGCGCAAATTGGATTGCACCAAGCGTAGTGACTTGCAAAATGATTCAGAGACTTGAAAACCCCGCCCTGTTCGAGCATCCAAACTTGGGAAGGTATAACTGTGTACATTGTAATGGCTTCAGTTGAAAGCAAAAGAAAGAAAAAAAAAAAAAGGTTAAAATGATTTAGCAGATGGCTTTGCAGTGTTTTGCAATATAAGCTGTATGCTTGCTGATTGCCAATTTCTGATCCATTTTCTAGTATTGGATGTTTTTTTCTCCTATTAAATAGATTTGAGTGAATGATATAAAATTGAATTTCTCTTCTATGGTACTAGCTTGTTATCCTCCTTCTCAGCCTCCAACGCTTTCATTTGTGAATAGATGTTCATCAAATAACTATACGCAAGGTGGATCCGTGTCCATTTACATACTAAATGTTCACAATTTACATACGGAATGTTCACAATTCAAATTGTGAATATTTAGTTTTCAACATTCAATATATAAATTGTGAACATTTTGTATCTAAATTGTGTATGATTCACAGAATAATTTGTTGATGTCCATTGTTATATCATGGTTCAGGGTCTATCTTACATTGTGGACCCTGGTCCAATTATGTGTTTGCGTGTTTTTTTTTTAAGGTAAACGTAGCTATTCCATTAATTCATAACATAAAACGTTTACATCAACGATAAATGAAATGGTAAATCATTTCTTACAGTCAGACATAGAAACAACTTTTCTAACTATGCTATAGAAAACTTGAATCGCAGATTGTTTCATAACTAGGAAGCTATGTTCCTTCAGGGAACTTAAAGCTTTATCAAAGATCTGGGTCTTTTTTTGCTCGCCCAGGATAAGATCAACACTTGCCGAAACCAAACTAAACGATTTATGCTAATGAAAATGAAAAGCTCGTGAAAGTAACAAGAGGAAAAAATGCTCGTAAAGTAACGAGAGGAAAACACAATAATAGAGAAAATAAAAAGTGGGTAAAGTCAAAGTAGGGTTGGGAGTTCAACACTACCAACACAACCCCCAATACCTACCTACTATTATTTTATTCAAAGGGAAAGAAAACGGATCTGTGGCGGTGATCGAAGGCGGACGAAGCTGTGACGGTGGTCGGGGCGGAAGAAGAGCGAGAGCAAACGTAGAAGGTGACCAAAACCGCCGGCTCAAAGCTCCATTAGAGCTCCGGCCGGAGGCCGGCGGTGGAAGCCGAAGTTNCACCTCCTCGTCCAGTTACATCTTCACTTTTTTCTGCATCCATCTCATAAATTACTTGCTTTAATAATGCTTTGTCTTTGAGCAATCTAGAATTTTTTGGGATATTTTGTGGCAGCTCACTCACAAACATACTATACTGTTTTATCAGTTGAAACCCAAGCTGGATGTAAAGAGGCGCAAATTGGATTGCACCAAGCGTAGTGACTTGCAAAATGATTCAGAGACTTGAAAACCCCGCCCTGTTCGAGCATCCAAACTTGGGAAGGTATAACTGTGTACATTGTAATGGCTTCAGTTGAAAGCAAAAGAAAGAAAAAAAAAAAAAGGTTAAAATGATTTAGCAGATGGCTTTGCAGTGTTTTGCAATATAAGCTGTATGCTTGCTGATTGCCAATTTCTGATCCATTTTCTAGTATTGGATGTTTTTTTCTCCTATTAAATAGATTTGAGTGAATGATATAAAATTGAATTTCTCTTCTATGGTACTAGCTTGTTATCCTCCTTCTCAGCCTCCAACGCTTTCATTTGTGAATAGATGTTCATCAAATAACTATACGCAAGGTGGATCCGTGTCCATTTACATACTAAATGTTCACAATTTACATACGGAATGTTCACAATTCAAATTGTGAATATTTAGTTTTCAACATTCAATATATAAATTGTGAACATTTTGTATCTAAATTGTGTATGATTCACAGAATAATTTGTTGATGTCCATTGTTATATCATGGTTCAGGGTCTATCTTACATTGTGGACCCTGGTCCAATTATGTGTTTGCGTGTTTTTTTTTTAAGGTAAACGTAGCTATTCCATTAATTCATAACATAAAACGTTTACATCAACGATAAATGAAATGGTAAATCATTTCTTACAGTCAGACATAGAAACAACTTTTCTAACTATGCTATAGAAAACTTGAATCGCAGATTGTTTCATAACTAGGAAGCTATGTTCCTTCAGGGAACTTAAAGCTTTATCAAAGATCTGGGTCTTTTTTTGCTCGCCCAGGATAAGATCAACACTTGCCGAAACCAAACTAAACGATTTATGCTAATGAAAATGAAAAGCTCGTGAAAGTAACAAGAGGAAAAAATGCTCGTAAAGTAACGAGAGGAAAACACAATAATAGAGAAAATAAAAAGTGGGTAAAGTCAAAGTAGGGTTGGGAGTTCAACACTACCAACACAACCCCCAATACCTACCTACTATTATTTTATTCAAAGGGAAAGAAAACGGATCTGTGGCGGTGATCGAAGGCGGACGAAGCTGTGACGGTGGTCGGGGCGGAAGAAGAGCGAGAGCAAACGTAGAAGGTGACCAAAACCGCCGGCTCAAAGCTCCATTAGAGCTCCGGCCGGAGGCCGGCGGTGGAAGCCGAAGTTAACACATAATATGTTAATTGCAAACATATATGTTAACTGGATATTATATAACTACATTTAACATATTATGTATTTGTAGTTAAAAAAAAATGTATTTGTAGTTAACATATTATGTGGTTGTAATTAACTTATTATATATCCTTAATTTATTTACAAGCTTTGATACCTGTATAGACACATAATATGTTATACATAATCTGAATGCTATACGTCAACCTATCTAGCATAGAAGTGGTAAACGGAGAAATGATAATTTTCTAGCATAGAAGTGGTAAACGGAGAAATGATAATTTTAAAATGTATTGGAAACAAAATGTGGGGGAAATGTGTAAATATAAAAATATAAAGGTGTATTTGTATATATATTTTTACTTAATATACATAAATATTAGTTATTTTATAATTAAAAATAGTACACTAATAAATAAAAGTATACACTAAATCATTATTAAATAGTTAGTCTGGTGAATACAAATTTCATTGGGGAGATGCTCGATCTGCAAGCCGAAACAAAACTTAGTTTTTTCCAAGTCTTTCATTTCAAACTCTGCCTTTAAGCATGAACAAGCTTCTATAAGGTCTTTGTTTGTCCCAATAATGTTCATGTCATCGACATAGACAGATATAATACATAAGCCATTAGATGACTTCTTAATGAATATACAAGGACAAATATCATTTTTCACATATCCCTTCTTCATGAGGAATTCACTCAAATGGTTATACCACATTTTACTTGGTTGCTTCAAACCATATATTGACCTTTGAAGTTTGATGTTATACATGTTTCGTTCTTTTTCTCTCGTATTGGGATTTTGAATACCCTCAGGTATTTTCATGTATATATATCAGCATCTAGTGATCCATAAAGGTAAGCTGTAACTACATCCATCAACTGCATATCTAATTTCATGTTTACTGCCAGTGATATTAAATAGCGAAGTGAGATGCCATCAATAACAGGAGAATATGTCTGTTCAAAATCAATTCTGAGTCTTTGCGTGAACCCCTGAGCTACCAATCACGCTTTATATCTAACCACCTCATTGCTTTCATTCCTTTTTCGTACGAATACCCACTTAAATCCTACTAGGATCACATCTTTTGGGGTAAGTACGGTGGGACCAAACACTTTCTTTTATTAAGCGAGGTTAGCTCTGCCTCAATTGCCTCTTTCCACTTCAACCAGTTAGAGCGCTTCCGGCACACTGTTATTGATTTTGGTTCTGGATCCAGATTATTGTATGGAATATTACAGGCAACTGCATAGGCAAAAGTGTCGACGACGACTATTAAATCTCTGTTATATGTTTCTCCTGTATCAACAAAATTTATGGCGGTTTCTATATTGATATCAATCAGATCATTGTCATTTCCCAAAATATTCTGATATGGATGTTCCGCATCACTAGTGTTCATATTATTTAAGATTTTTCTGGAGTGACTTACTAATTCTCGACTTCCACGGATTTAAATCTTTTGCACCAAGTGGTCTCCCGCGCTTCTGGCGATGGGGAGTGTTAGTGTGCATACCCGATCCCTCGGGGACATCTACTCTCGAAGAAGCATTCATAGCAGGGATATGGGACATGGTCACTCCTCTGTTATTAGTAAAAACATCTGGCAGGATATTTGCTAAATTTTGAAAATTAATAATTTTCTGAACTACTAGTTCAGTTTGACTAGTACGTGGGTCTAGGTATTGAAGATTCTTTTCATCCCATGAAATTTCTCGGCATTTCGTTAAATAAGGTCTTTTATCTCCCCCTAATACCCGGAAATGATCTTCATAAAAAATGCAGTCAGCGTACCTCGCAATAAACTGATCTCCTGTCATGGGCTCTAGGTATTTAATGATGGAGGGAGATTCATAACCAACATATATACCTAGTTTTCGTTGCGGACCCATGGATGTACGATTTGTAGGTGGTATGGGGGTATAGACTGCACACCCGAATACACGCAGATGGGAAAAATATTAGGTTCTACACCACGTAGTAGTTGCAAGGGGGAATAATCATGATATGAAGTGAGTCAGATTTGTATTAAAGCTACAGCATGCAATACTACATGTCCCCAACAAGAAATTGGTAAACCGGACTTCTACAATAATGGTCTAGCAATCAATTTAATACGCTTAATAAGAGATTTAGCTAGACCATTATGAATATGGACATAAGGTACCAGATGCTTCACTTTGATGTCCAATGCCATATAATAATCATTGAAAGTCTTTGCAAGTGTTTGGATATTCATGAGTACGTGATTGTTAACGAACAAGTTCATGAACATGTTTGTTAACGTTCGCGAACGTTAACAAACACTAATGAACTCTTAACAAACGAACACGAACAACCTCCGCCGTTCGTTTATGTTCGGTTTGTTAACCGCCCTAATGATAATATAACTTTTAAGTTTGGATTAATACTTTTAGATTTTTGTTTTAATTTTTTTTTTTTGTTCAAATTGATGCTTTGGATGTCATTATATTATGATCAATTGCCTTGATTTTTTTTTTCATACTTTTAAAATATTTATTTTCATTATAGGGTCATACACAACCAAACATCAATATTTGTAATCATTCCAATTCCACTCCGCTACTACCAAATATGCAAAGTACTCTCACCAAACCTATTACCATTACCAAGTATTTAATTCTCATTTTTATTCTGATTTTCATGTGTGAACCAAAGACACTCTTAGTATTTATGTAATATCTCATCTGAATGGTAACATAATATGAATGTCATAAAAATGTTTGGTTAGAAAACTTTATGATGCTTATCATACATTATCTTGGTTTCTTTTAATATTATATCACCTTCCTAAAACGGGGAAGGAAGGGAAGAAATTGGGGGAAAATGATTAGTGCAATATGAAATTCATAAAAAGTCTATGCCTTAAAGGACAAAGGAAAATTTTATAGAATGACTAAATTCGCTATAGTTGAAAAAATGGATAGACTAAATTTTTATTAAAATTAAAAGTTAGTGACTACATTATATATATGTCAATAATTGAGAGACTAAAAGTGTAATTTGTCTCTTTTTTTTACTAAATAACTTTTAGTACTTTAAAAATAAATTAACATATAGCGAATTCAAAACAAATCTAATATTAACATTGACCCTCAGCAGCTCAAAATGACCATGTAGTGCTCTATAAATAAACTTATTTTGTGGTCAATCCTTTTAACACTCCTCTACATTAAAGTATACATATTTAAAATCATTTATATATAATCTGTGCTTAAATAGTAAATGGGCATGATTTGCTTGATTCAATGTAAGAGATTTGCCTATGAAAAATATTTTATAAGTACTCATAATGACCTAAAATGTTCATGATTTGCTTGATACAATAGTTAGAGATTTGCCTACAAAATATTCTAAAATTTCTCATAATGATGACATCAAAAGCTCAACTTTGATACAAAAACCATTAGAATGATTTTTTTTTTTCACTCAATCAACACATCCACTTGTATGTTACTAAACTCCACTCCCTACTTCTTTTTCGAAAATCCACTCCCTACTTTACAAACCTATTTTCTATAGTTACTATTAGTATTTAGGAAAGTACAGTTTTAATTAGTCAATGTATAACCATTTGAATACAATTCCACTTGTAAGAGAGTTTGAACGAGTATATAGCATAAAGACTCTTTCTTCTGCGTAAGGATGTGCAAATCGAATCCAAAATGAGTCTAAACATGCAAGCTGAGTCTAAACATGCAAGCTTAACTTGTGTGCACCCGTGACCTGCGTACATGAATGTCGTTCAAAAATTGGTAGCGCTTGAGGGCTAAGTTTATCCATTATAATTTATATCTTCCCTTATAACTTATAGAGTAAAATCCTTTTTTGGTCCTAGAGTTATTGTGCATTGGACACTTTTAGTCCTGATTTATTAATTTGACCACATTTTGCCCTGACTTTGTTAGAGGGGGATAATTTTAGTCCAAAGTTAAATTTACCGTTTGTGAACCGTGAAGTTGAGGGGCATTTCTGTACTTTCAAGTCCAGGTCTTAATCAAAAGCCATAAACCAATCATTTTCCGATGCACAATCCGGACTAAAAATGTCCAAAGTCAGAGCCCTTGGTATGAAGTAAGAGACCAAGCATTTTCCATTCACTAATCAGTATACACATTTGTTTTTTAACTTCACTTTTTCTTTGCATATGTATCTCTTCTAAATGCATACATAAATGAAATTCTCCGTACTATATTATAAGAAAGTAGGCAAGTGCACAACAAAGAATAGATTCAGCACCGCAGGAACCTCATAAATAAAGTGCACACTTACATAGCTTTACAGAACTAAAGAACCTCAAAGTCAGCCACTTTACTCCCTCCCACATAAAAATTGTAATGTTGTAATTTATTCAGTCATTAACATAGTTTAAAATAAAAATACCAAATTTCAAACATAATCAATCAGTTTTGTAATACAAATGTCATGCGAATATATCAGCATATAGATTGAAAGCTTTCTAGGAATATGAAAATGAAAGAAATAAAAATACCTCTGGACTTGTCAACATAAAAGAGGGATTCACTATGAACATCAGCCAGAAAGCTGCCAGTTATATCGCTAGTTCAATCATGAAACAAAATTCAAATTCTAGGAAGAAGAAAGAAAGCAATTTCACCTCAGAGTCGCTAATATGATATCTAACAATTGAAACCAATCTCCTCCTCCTCGAATTACTCTCCGGAAGTCCAGTATTAACCCTTAAGCGATCAGAAACGACACTCTTTCTATCCCCGCTAGTCTTGGAGCTCTGCCTAGACACTGACCTCCCACGCCTCTGCGACGACGCCGTTTTACTAGCCCAACGACGAATTTCGATCTATACGCCTAGCGGAGCGGCTGCGGTCGAGGTCACTGCTACCTGGATATTTAATTTATCCCGTTGGGAGAACAACTCTATCGCGAGATCATCGAGGCTGATCTCCAGAAACTCCGATCCTCTACAGTATTCATGAATTTCCAATATCGGAGTAGCTTCAACGCCGTAGCTTGCCGTAGCTGCGGGTTCCTCGCCGAATGGAAGCCTCCGCGAAAACCAGATGAGACTCCTCGATCGGCGGTGAGCTCGATTCGCTGAGGAGGAGGAGGACGCGGAAGAGCCGTCGGCGGAGTTGATTAAGACCTGGAGTTCATTGGTATACGTCGCTCTTATACTATAACTATGGGCTATACGGTTTATGGCTTTTAGATTAAGACCTGGAGTTGAAAGTACAGAAATGCCCCTCAACTTCACGGCTTACAAGCGGTGAAATTAACTTTGGACTAAAATTGTCCACCTTTAATAAAGTCAGGGCAAAATGTGGTCAAATTAATAAATCCGGACTAAAAGTGTCCAATGCACAATAACTCTATGACCAAAAAAGGATTTTACTCTAACTTATAAGGGAAAACATAATACTTTTGATGAAAAAAAATAATATTTTTACATCAAAATGTAAAAGTATTACATTTTCCTTCAAAAATATTGTATTTTCTCAAATAAGTAATAAACATTTTATTCATAACTTAGTATTACATTTGCTAGTATAAATATATTACATTTCATATTGACCCGACCCGTCTCACAGATAAAGATTCGTGAGACGCTCTTACATAAGTTTTTGTCTAAATGTAATTGTTTTATCTTGAAAACTATGCCAATATCTTTATATTTGTCGGAGATTTGACACTTTATTGCTCCGGAAGACCAAAATGGGCAATGTCATCCACATGATCAATTGGTGAAATTATCATTTTGATAATTAACTGAAGATTGAAACATTGCACGTAGTGGTTTTAATTTTTTTTTGAGTACTACTGACTCTGTTACAATGTAGTATTAATGAAGTACCTACATGAGAGTGTAAACCGAGTGTCACTAGACCACAAGGTCTTTGGCTAGTGATTTTAATTAGTTCATTACAAAAGTCAAAATGCATATCTAAAAACATAATAGATGTGAATGAAGGTTATACCCCTCATTTATATCCGTTTTTTCCGTTAAGTTTTTTTTTTTGTACATTATGCTATAAAAGTTGTACTACATAATATTTTGGACAAATATACCCCTACCGTTATAACTTCCATTATCTTTTCCACTATTGTTACTATGCACATGAATCCACCATATATGTTCTTATCTTCTTTAATAATAATAATAATAATAATAATAATAATATATACACATTAAATATTAGAGTTATATGTTAGTTATTTTTAAAATATAAATATCCAATTTATAAAAATATTTTACATTATTATTATTATTATTTACTATATTAAAATTTAAATAAATTTAAAATTTTAATATAAAATACTAATATTGGCACCTATTTTTTTTGCATCGCCCATAAGAAAAACTAGTATTACAAATACTTGTCATCCACGTATATGCTACGTGTGATTATTTTGGAAACAATAAGTTTATTACAAAGGGAAAGTAGAGGTACGTGATCGCCTTATTCCAACTACACATTTAGCGATAATATATGAGACGTAATTAAGAGTGACGATATTTGTCTCATTCCGATCAGTTTTGTTTGTTTTCCGGCCAGCAGCATGCAGGCCAGCAAGGACATTTCTCATGCACCTCATCCGGATCCGGCTCGCCGCTGTTTAACACTTTCGGGTCGTTAATGTTGTGATTCCAAACGGTGGTTTCCTCCGGCAGCGGCAACTCCTCGGAAACTGGCCGGCCGGCGTAGCAACAAAATGAGAAAAACATGACAAAAAGCACCACCGCCATTATGGCCAATGTGCTTTTCTTGGTCGCCATATATGCTTGGAAATTTGCTGCTACCCTTTTGTCGTTGATCTCAGATATGCTTGCTAGACTGTGGCCTGGATTACATGCAGTAGAATGGTATATATATATAGATAGGGATGGGAATATATTTTTATTCTTATTCGAATTTCTTGTTTTTTTTTTGGAAACGAATTTCTTGTTGTTTAAGGGGAGAAAACAAGTTGTTCGTACGTTGCATTGCCGGACATAGGAAACGCTGAACAAGTAAAAGATAATTAAGAAATAGGGAAAATTGCACTAAAAGACCAATCACTACGTAGAGAGGATCTTTTTCTACAAAATTTGAACATCTTAAAAGGTTGAAATGTATTTATGAACTCATATAGCATTTTCAAAGGTCCAATATCATGCTAACCGAATGGGTGAGTGGGTTAAATGATGCAAGGGTGATATGGTAGTATATAATACAGACTACATTCGGGTCGGATTGGTCTAGAATACTTGGGCTAGAATCCGGTTAAGATGGGTGAAATATTTGACTCGAGTAACGTAATGGCAGGTTAGAAGTTCATGAGCATTCTTTCAATTCGCTATTAGCAAGCAGCCAAAGGGTCCCTCCCTCATGCATTTAATGCGGTATATATAGCGGAGCTAGGGGACAAAATCTAGGCTCTCGGCATGGCAGGCACGTGGAGCACATGCACCGGGCCTTGGTTGAGCGGGATTGGTACCGTACACCCGGGGCGAGATGTTTTTCATCCCCCTTAATTGGGTGCAAAGGCATAAGGATCGGGCCGGGCTCTTGAGGTCGGGAGCAAGACCTCAACAGAATCTGTCCAAATGAGGAGATTACGAGATTGGGCCACCGGGGAAGTCGGGAAGTGCAACATTCCGGTCAGCCTGGATTTCAGTCTTGCTATTCACTCGGCTTGGCCAGTCGTACTGGTCTTAGTTCCCGAGGGGTATTCCTATCAAAGGGGACCAAACACGACCCTCGCGATAACTAATCTCTACCTCCCTTTTTTGATGGAGACTAGCTAGGCACTTGGTTGGTTGGACCCATTTTCTCATACTTTTCTCCTCCCTTACCTTCCTCCTCTTCTTTCTTCTCCTTATTAGCCTCCTCTGCTTCTGCAAAACGGTTAGCAATTCTCATCAACTTGTTGTAAGATCGAGGAGGGCTAGCTACAAAAATTCCTTAGACTCTCATTTGGTTTGTTTGACAGTGCACAAATAAGAAAAATATTTTTATCAAAAAGTTGTTTGACTACTCGGCAAATCTTTGTATTGACTCATCTAGGATTGTGTTGAATCTATCTTGAGTTGTCGCATCCAAGGTAAATATGAATGCCCTACACTCCTACATGCACATGATCGATCGTGCCGTATGCCCTGAAAGGTTCAGGTGCATTATTCTTGCGACTCCCATCAAAATCTCTATCTATAGTGGCCCTATAATAATATTTGAAAGTTAATAATAAATAACACCACAAATTATTACTCGGTATTATTATTATTATTATTATTATTATTATTATTATTATTATTTATTCCATAATAATTAGAGCCAGAAATATGGAGTAGGAAAACGTCAAATACGTTGACCATTTCTTTGCATTTCCTAACATGTTGAGAATTAAACTGAAGCTCTATCATGTACCCAAAACTCTCTTGTATTTTTCTGTGTTGGAGATATCCGTCCGGTCATCATTAAAAGTAACGCTTATGGATTTACACTGATTGTCTTTTTCTCTACAATTAATTAATAGATAACCCATGCTTTATCTGCGTCTAGAACTCTAGAAGGAACCGGGTGGTGTTGTTTTATATTACAATTAGATTAGATTAAAGTAAATGTTATTTTCATCAGATTAATGATGACGACCAAATCAAAGTTATATTACAATTAGATTAATTTATATTTGCACATTTGATCCCGACTATTAATTTTTTCATATTTAATCTTATGACTTTTAAAACATCGCCACATTTGGTCTGGCCTAATTTTTAACTATCAATGCCTAAGTTTCATGCAAGTGACTTATCTTGAATGACAAAATTGTCATTTCTGGTCTCCTCCTTAAGAAGTTTAAGAAAAAAGTAATAGAAAATGGTAATTTTGTCCTTTAAAATAGGTCGCCGGTGACATAAAATTAGGTCGGAGGGAGTGACAAAAATTTAAAAGTCATAAAATTAAGTGTGAAAAATTTAATAGTCGATGACCAAATGTGGAAATAGTCCCATGATTTTTTTTTGTAAATTCACTCGGTCTTCCGTTTAACGGCCCGTTCACTCGCCCAAGAGAATCGAACCCGAAATCCTACCCCACAAAGAGAGCTCAGTTGCCACTTGAGCTACTCCATTGAGCTTTAAATAGTCCCATGGTTGCGTCACCAAAAGTGGACAAAACTCGTCAAAAATCCAAACACTTGTGCCATTTATATATCTTCATTCACTTGGTGAAAGAACAAACACCAGAGATTTATACAAGCATTTAGTTTAATTAGTGTGTAGATAATATGGATAGCTGCAATAGTGTTAGTGATGAGGTTGCTGTTGTTATGGTTCCTCTTCCAGCTCAAGGCCATCTCAACCAGCTTCTTCAGTTCTGCTGCTTAATCTCTTCCTATGGCCTCCCTGTCCACTACATTGGCTCTGCCATCCACAACCAACAAGCCAGACTTCGAGCAAACGGCTTAGACCCCAACAAAATATCCAAAATCCATTTCCACGATCTCCCCACTCCTCATTTCGATTCCCCTCCCCCCAATCCCAATGCCCCCATTAAGTTCCCGGCTCATATGCAGCCAACCTGGGACGCCTCGCAGCTCCTTCGCCACGCCACTGCAACGATTCTCCGCGAATTAGCATCTAAAGCTAGAAAACTTGTTATCATTCATGACTATCTGATGTCTTCTGTTGTTCAGGACGGAGCGTCTCTCAGTAATGCTGAGATTTATACTTTTAATTGTGTGTCAGTTTTGTGTATGGTTTCCTATATTTATCAGCAATTGGGGGCGCAATTCGTCGAGAAAGAAGGGGAGTTGCGAGAGCTGCTCCCCACTTATGGGGGATGCGCAACAGAAGAAATCATGAGGCTTGGAGCTGCTCAGAGAGAGTATGCAAAATTCAAAGCTGGGGATATTCATAACTCCAGCAGATTGATTGAAGGTCCGTTTATTGATTTATTAGAGCAAGGAGAAATGGCTCAGAAGTGGAGCCAATGGTTTATTGGTCCTATACTCCCTGGAAAACCCGGGTTAATCTCAAACAAAGCGAATTCGTGCTTAGATTGGCTTGATCAGCAGCCGAAAAACTCTGTTTTATACATTTCATTTGGTACCATGACTTCCATGTCTGATAAGGAGGTGAGGGAGCTGGCATTGGGGTTGGAGCAGAGCAAACAGAGGTTTATTTGGGTGTTGAGAGATGCAGATAAAGGCGATATCTTTTCGGGTACACCTCGAGAGATTGAGGTGCCAGAAGGGTTCGAAGAGCGGGTGAAAGGAGTGGGAGTGGTGGTTAGGGACTGGGCCCCACAACCCGAAATCCTGGCTCACCCGTCCACTGGAGGGTTCATGAGTCATTGCGGGTGGAATTCTTGCATGGAAAGCATTACTTTTGGAGTTCCCATAGCTGCCTGGCCTATGCATTCTGATCAGCCTATTAACAGTTTTTTGGTGGCGAAAATAATCAAAACAGGCCTGATGGTGAGGGAATGGGCGGATCGCCAAGAGGTGGTGAAGTCATCAACGGTTGAGAATGTGGTGAGGAGACTTATGGCATCAGAAGAAGGAGATGAGATCAGAAAGAGAGCTCAACAACTTGGTGAAAACATAAGAAAATCAGCTCAAGAGGGAGGTGGTTCTCAAAAGGAACTCAACTCTTTCATAGCTCACATCACTAGATAGACTGTTTATTTTGCAAGATGCTTCAATGTTTTGAAGTAACCCACTTCCGTTTATGAATTTGGTGAAAATTTTACAGGAAGTTATGAATAATATTGATTTTGTAAAAACCCTAAACCCTAAACCCTAAACCCAAAAATAATAAATCCAATTAAAATAAATACAAATCATCCATAACTTCAAATCTTCAATCTAATTAGTATTTAGTATTTATATTTAATTATTTATTTATATATATATATATATATATATATATATATATATATATATATATATATATTCGGTTAATCGATCTTTCGAACCGAATTAACCGTTAACCGAAGTTTCAAGATTCCTTTAATCATTAACCGAACCAAATTTTTCGGTTCGGTCGGTTAACCGAAAAATTTCGGTAAATTGCACACCCCTAGTCCGTATTACCTAGTAAGGTAGGAAAAGTCTAATAAATTAGTCTTGAGTAATGTGGTTGACATGTTTTGTTCCTCAATATAAATAGCGTAGCATGTATATATAGAAGTTCAATTAGTAAATACGTACTGCTTTATAGAGTAATACAGACACTTCTCCCTAATTAATTAACAGGTTTAATTCGTGATTTGTGCACTCACCTCACCATCCATCCATTTGGGCGTCAACACAAACCAGTCAATGGATTCGAGCTTTTGTGATCAGAACTACTCGATGAATTGATGCAACAGTTCATCCAATTCCTGAAGTTGAAGATGTAAGGGTTGGGTTCTATGAAAAGCATAGTTGTTTAGTAACTTCGGTCCTTCACCACTTGTATTAACACTTTTAGTTTGTTAACTATAATGATATTATTTTTTTTTACTTTAGTCTTTCATAATTAATTTGATCAAATTTAAATTCACAATTTTAGCTATGAGGGAAATTCATAGTCACTATGTGAGAGTGTGTACTAGGTAAGCCACACTTCTATGTAATAGCTTGTGAACCATATAAGAGAGGTAAGCCACACTTCTATTGACTTGTACATTGTGATTGCAAGCGTATGAACTTATTCTAGGTTAGTTGACCAATTGAGTTGTACCTCAAATATAAAAATGATATTAATTCTTTTGTGTTTTGAGGATAGAGTTAATTAATTAGCCTAACTTTGCTATCAATTTATGAAATGAATTTTAAGAGATATGAAATAGAATATAGAAGGAATAGAAAAGGAACTCCATTGCATTGTTTAGTTTGTCGAAACTTATTGAACCGTTAGCGTGATGCTTAGAACCAATCAGTATGAAGTTTAGTCATCACGATCGATCGGGGTCATGTCGTGATGGCCGTTGTGACAAGCATAATATGCATTCTAAATTTGGATTTTAGTGGTCATGTGTGTAACTATCAATGTGAGGAAGGAATCTAAAAGCTGAGAAAGAACATCACAATATAGGCCACGTAGTGATACCCATCATAACCGGCAAAATTTGAGAACGAACTTGGAGAAGATCAGACATCACAACATGGAAGTGAGTGTGATGGCTGATAATCGTAGTATGCGTGGGATAGAAAAGTAGGTTGAGAAAGGTGGAACTTTTCTGGATCTCGGGATGTCATTCTCTAAGGATGGTGAATAAGAATTGAATAATGTGTGGCTAAACACAATTGCATAAGAGCCGTAGAAAGCTAGGTGACTAAACAACGAGCATTATCAAAGTAACAAGTGAAAGTAAAGTAACAAGTAATTGCAAAGAAGCAAATAAGTGAATGTAGAGGACTGGACTAGCGTTTCTTGATTAGATGCAATAGAATGGCCCTAAGTATAGGAAGTAGCTATAGTGTAATGCATTGGTCATGATTCCGGGAAGATGTCATTGCCAAGCCACTCTTGTGATCTATTTGGCCTATCAAGTAGTAGGACCCCACTCTTGTAGCAATCATACTATTTGAGACATTTCATTGAACACTTAGAGTCCGCACTATTGGTGGCTACACACTTCCTAAACCTCTTGTATAGTGCGGTTGTCATTATACAAGAGTCCACACAAAGTCCACTTCCAACAAGAATTCAAATTAATGTATTAAGTCACTTCCTAATTGCAATCAAAACATTCTACCATCCTAACAAGTAAACATAATCCTAATTCCCTAAGAATTAGCTACACATTGTCACAATTGAATATCTAAGATGAAGAATCAATGGAGACATTTGAAAGGAAAGTAAATTGCAATCGAATGAAATCAACAAAATTAGCTTGGTTTTAAAAAACAAAAAGAAAAAAAAAGCCAAAACAAACTTAGCTTCAAGAACAATCTTCAATCTCCAAAGAAATCTTCAACCAAGTAGTTGGAATCCTCCTAGAATCCTAAGATCAAGTTGTCAAGTTGCTTCAAGAACCCTCGAGAGCATTCCCTCTCTAAAACCTAAAGTACAAGTCTGAACAAAGTGTAAAAATCTAGACTACCCCGCAAATGAGAACAAAAGCCTTATTTATAGTCGCATTTCCGCCCCCTGTCAGGCAGCTCATCACGTGGTAATGGACCGCGTGACGAGCCAAACCTGCGATAAACATTTGCTCGTCACGAAGCTGGTCATGCCGTGACTAGTCTTGTGATGAGCAGAACAAGTAACAAAGAGTATGAGAGGAGGGGCAAAATTGTCTTTACACTAACAAAATTGCCCCTCCTCTCCATTGAGTTGCAATTCATGGGGGGACCCCATGAATTACAATTCCTCATTTGGAGGGAATTGCAATTCCACCGAATCGCAATTTCCTCCAACCAAACGGTGTAATTCTGCGCAATTCATTGAATTGCAATTCCTTTACATCCAAATTCATCCCAACCAAACACCTCCTTAGTGATCGAGCCAGAAGTTTTGTTAATTAGTGATAATTAAAAAAAAAAACATTAAAACCCGACAAAATTTATTCAAAACAAAAATATAGTTCAAAAATAGAAATTACATTATAAATCACTCATCTCACTATTAAAGAAAACCCCCAATGTTACATATAAAGAATCCAATTAGAATTAGAATAATTTTTATTGCATTTTAATGTATTTTTATTTTTATTTTATCCATAGTCAACAATATTAATATTTAAAAGAAAATTCCAATGTTACATATAAAGAATCCAATGAGATGGTAGCATGGGTAGCTCAATAAGACCAAGGATATCAAAACTCAGTAATTTGTTTGTTATGGCTACCTTGACAAATAGTCACGTATTGAAGCATATAGAATCGATACCTCTCATGAGACCTCTCATTTGAAAATGCACAACTATGATGCTCGACCACAAGTTCTTTGACAGACTATTAGCATTTAAAAATGCCAAAAACTAGAATTTAAAAAATCAATGCCCTAAATTTCAAACTCATGACAATTCACACTAAGAAATCCTAATAACATAAGTTAACTTATCCTTTAATTAATTTTTTGTATATTTAATATTTATACGCATTCTCTGTACCCCATTGTCCCTATTGTGCCTGATTAAAATGTTGAGCAATGATTAAGAAGAGATGAAGAAGATATGCAATGAGATTATAAATTAAAAAGGGTCATTTTGTTGAGGGTTTGAATGAGCTGAGGGTGAGGTAGTGAGGGAGGTTAGGGAATGTGAGGAAGCTATTAGGTTGGATCCAGATATGTTAGAGCTCACTACAGTTTAGAATCTTTGTTTCTAGGTAAGTATTTGCAATAATAAACTTTGAATATTAATATTTTCTTTTTAATTTTAACATTTTCTTGTCTAATTTTGAAGTTTCTTTGCAAAAGTTATTGTGTGAGTGTATGATTAGGTGCTAACAATAAAATTCATTTTATTTAAGAGAATGTAAGAAATCTGTTAGGTTGGACATCTATAATTTTATAATAATAAAATAAATTTTTTTAACTAAAATTCTTACTACTTACAAGTCGTACGTAAATATATTTTTTCTAAATATATAATTTTATAATAATAAAGTAATTTTTTAAAAAGGAAAATCTTAATAGCTATAATAAAGTAATTGATAATATATTTTATATAATTTTTAATAAAACTCAAATTTAAATTTAAAACCTAACTTAACTTTCAAAGTGTACATATTTAACATCATTTATATAGTCTTTTACCATAATAGTAAACGGACATGATATGCTTGATACAATGCTAAAGATTTGCATATACAAAATATTTTAAAAGTGTTAATAATAATCTTGAATGTTCAATAGTAATAAACATGCATGATTGCTTGATACAATAATGTAGGAGATTTTGCCAATGAAAAATATTTTAAAAGAGCTCATAATCACCTAGGATGTTCAACCTCGATATTTTTACTCAAGCTTCTTATATTATTCTATCACTACGTATACAAAACTCTCAGTTTTCCTTGCCACTTTAATTAGGGCCTTTTTTTCAATAAATAAAATTCAGATTTCAAATAAAATTCAATAATCTCATAACATATTACTCATAAATCTTAAGACATTTTGTATAGGAAACAATAGCTGATTAACAAAGATCATAGAATGTTAAGTAAGATACATGTAACTAAAAAAGGACATTTGTACAGATTTTATATTTAAAAAAAAAATTATGTAACTATCTATTCGAATGCCTCCGTCCTGAGTACCGCGTGATTGCAACAGTGTACACTACACAAATCTCCAATCTCTAACTGTTAGGCCTTCTCCAATTGTTAAGTTTTTTACACAAATATTTAGGCTCCACCTAGGAGGGAAGGGAAAGCAAAAAAAGATAATAAAAATAATAGTAATAATAATAATAAATAACACCAAGGGGCTTATTAACGCGCCCGCACGCGCCCTCTGGGCGCGCAGTAGTGCAAGCACACGCAACAAGCCTGCTGCTCATTTTCCGTGCGGGGCCCGCAATAATCGACCAAAATTCGATCCTCCTGCAAGATACTCACATTTTCTCTCTCTCCCTCCTCTCACTTCCACATCACCATTTTTTTTTAAATGTGGAACCCTTAGGGGCCGTTTGGTTCAGGTCATTTGAGATTACCTAGGTAATCTGAGTCTGATAATGTTATATTACCTTGTTTGGTTCAAGTTATGAGATTACCTGGTAATATAATATTACATCAAAGCTGTTGTGGCGGTAATGTTTCAAGGTAATGTGATTACCCCCGTTTTTTTTAGGTAATCTTAAATTACCTTGAATTATTCCAAACTCTACCCTTGTTAACTAATACTTATATAATAATAATAATAATAATAATAATAATAATAATAATAATAATACTAACGCAATAACATATATAAAATAAATATATGTTTATATAATCAAATATACACGTGTGTATATTTATATATTTATTTTTAATATTAAGCATCAATACATTCATACATAAAAATAAATAAATGTGTGTGTGTGTGTATATATATATATATATACACATATATATATATATATATATATATATATATATGTACATTATAGTAAATTGATCCATAGAACCCAAAATATAACCCTTAACCAAACAAAGTAATATTATATTTCACAATCCAAACCAAACACATCAGGTAATCTTACATTCCCAAAATTTCACATTATCTTTCTAGAGGTAATCTTATTATCTGGGGTAATTCAAGATTCCGTGAACTAAAGGCCCCCTTAATGGGAATGGCCTTAGTATCTATGCAAGAGTTGGGCAAGTCTGTGTCATGTTCTGTTGTGGAAATATCAATTCATTAACAGACTAATTTGTCTTGCCTAGGCAATTCCGTGTGCTACGTTGGCCTTGGATTGCGCCACTTCAATTGTCACACCCAACTTTCTAGTTAAATGTATTAGGGGAGACTTTTTATCATCTTTCTTAATAAGCAATTATACTAGAATTGTTCGATCACATTACCACAAAAACAATATAATACACCCAAATACGTAAATACACAAAACATAAGCCTTATCACAACTATTAGGATTGACCCAACTAAAAACCTTGTAGTCTAGCAGAATAACTCTTCCAATAAAAAGTTATAAGTTGAAACTCTTATATTATAAATGAGTGAGTAGTATTAAAAAATGATTGACCATTTTTATAATCATTTACGATCCCTTTTCCAATCGCAGCCCTGCATGCCAGAATAAACAATCGTAAACGCGAGTAGTGATGACGAACAACTGAACAAGTCGGAAATAATTAAAAGTGGAAATTAGCTGTCAAACACCAGTGAGAGTGAGATCTGTTTGACTAAAATTCTTGAATTATTTATAACTAATCTGTAATAACTCGATTCAGTTTGTGAAGAAAAAACATCAGAGAAGATGAATAGGTCCAACGATGTTAGTAATGATGAGGTTACTGTTGTTATGGTCCCTCTTCCCGCGCAAGGCCATCTCAACCAGCTTCTTCAGCTGTGCTGCTTATTCTCCTCCCATGGCCTCCCCGTTCACTACGTCGGATCCGCCATCCACAACCAACAAGCCAGACTTCGAGCAAACGGCTTAGACCCAAACAAAATAGCCAAAATCCATTTCCATGATCTCCCAACCCCTGATTTCGATTCCCCATCCCCTAACCCCAACGCCTCCTTCAAGTTCCCCACTCATTTGCAGCCAATTTGGGATGCCTCGCAGCTTCTCCGCCGCCCCACAGCGCTTCTTCTCCGGGAATTAGCGGCTAAATCTCGAAGAATCGTGGTTATTCATGACTATTTGATGTCTTATGTTGTCCAGGATGTGGCGACAATCCCCAATGCGGAGTCATATAATTTCAATTGTGTTTCGGTTTTGTCTATGGTTTGTTACATGTATCATGGATTGGGGAAGAAATTTGTCGCGGATGGGGAGTTGAGAGAGCTAATGTCGCCCCCTGAGGGGTGCACGACTGATGAAATTGTGAGGCTAGGGATTGCTCAGATGGAGCCTTTGAGTGTGAGGAGTGGGGATATTCATAACTCCAATAGGTTGATTGAAGGTCCATTTATTGATTTATTGGAGGAAAATGAAACAGCCCAGAAGTGGAAGCAATGGTTTATTGGTCCCATTCTCCCTGCAAACCCTAACTTAAACTCAAAAACACCCAATAATGCTAATTCATGCTTAGATTGGCTTGATGAGCAACCTCAAAACTCTGTTCTGTACATTTCATTTGGTACAACAACTTCAATGTCTGAAATTGAGGTGAGGGAATTGGCTTTGGGATTGGAACAGAGCAAACAGAGGTTTCTATGGGTGTTGAGAGATTCAGACATTGGTGATATCTTCTCCAGAGCTTGTAGAAAGATTGAGCTGCCGGAAGGGTTTGAGGAAAGGGTAAAAGGAGTGGGATTGGTGGTTCGGGACTGGGCGCCCCAACCCGAAATCCTGGCCCACCCGTCCACTGGAGGGTTCATGAGTCATTGCGGGTGGAATTCGTGCATGGAAAGCATCAATTTTGGAGTTCCCATAGCTGCCTGGCCTATGCATTCTGATCAGCCCTTTAACAGTTTTTTGGTTGCAGAGGTTCTCAAAATAGGCTTGATGGTGAGAGAATGGGAGGAACGTGAAGAGGTGGTGGGCTCATCAGCTATTGAGAATGTGGTGAGGAGACTTATGGCATCAGAAGAAGGAGATGAGATCAGAAAGAGAGCTCAACAACTTGGGGAAAATGTTAGAAAATCAGCACAACAAGGAGGTGCTTCTCAGATGGAACTCGACTCTTTCATTGCTCATATCACTAGATAGATGGTTTATTTTTCCTGTTTTGAAATGTATTGTTGTGCTTTGTCTTACAAGAATAAATTTTCTTATGGAAAAATATTGTTTTAGATTTCTTCAAGCTACGTACATTAATTGCTCAATTTAGCTCCATTCTTGTATTAAAAACACATTCAACTTATGAGGTATGATATTTCAAAAACAAAAAAAAAAAAAAACTTATGAGGTATGATAATACCAAGGATTTTGGGTTTGAATTGAATGAGTATAATTAGGCCCGTAAATGAAGAATTGGGCCAACAATCCACCATAATTGGCCTCATGTGCATGGAGGGGCAATTTATATCGTGGACCACCATACACGACGTCATTTTGGATTTTTTTAATTAACAGCTTTTTTTGAAAATCTCGTTTCTCGTTCGGTCGTTAAGTTATAAGATTAGTTATGTGTATGTTGTGATAATATTCCGTGTATTCTGTTTTGACATTCTGTGTATTCTGGTTATGAATTTTGTACATTCATCTCAATTATGTATGTTAATTACTTGAGTAGTATAAGATTACTTATGCGTAGGTCTTATGTGTTTGTGTATTTGGTGTTATCATTTACTCCATCTGTCCCATTTTACATGTCTTATTTACTATTCATTGATCAAACCAAGTCTTTCTTCATTGCTTATTTTTTTAGTATTTTTTTTTATTTTTAAATTTAATTTTTGTGTTTAATAGTATTTTTAATGTTGTTTCTAAATATATAAATTTTATATATTAATGATAAACTTAATATTATGAAAAATTAGATTAAAAATAACTTCAGTCAAGCCTCGTTAAACGAATCAGACAACTAAAATGGAAGGGATGGAATATGTACATTATGGTTATGAATTATGTGTATTATGGTTATGGATTATGTGTATTAACCATTGGAGTAGTGTAAACACTAAGATCAGTTATGTGTACCTGTGTGACACTTTTCTATGCATTCTGTTTTGACATTCTGTGTATTCTTTACACGGATTCTGTGTATGGTATTGAAAATCAATAATGTACAGAATTATATACTAGAATACTCATCATCATGGCTTTCTTTCTTTCTTTCTTTCTTCCTGGCCAAATTATTTTGGTATCCACATTCTTTCTTTCTTCATGAGTCTTTGTTTCCCCTTATTAAACCCCTTGCTTATCAATATTTTGAATTATTACCTTATTTCTCCAGGCCAACTAGTGCCCAATTTACACCTTATGATCATGGTTTTTCTCATTCGGTGGAAGTCAAGATAACACGTACCCCTTGCTCCTAGTAGCCGAGGCGCAACCTACTTAGAATATGAACAAAGACATGGCTCACAA
Source organism: Ipomoea triloba (assembly GCF_003576645.1). NCBI lineage: Eukaryota > Viridiplantae > Streptophyta > Magnoliopsida > Solanales > Convolvulaceae > Ipomoea > Ipomoea triloba. The sequence goes on from NC_044929.1 coordinate 4,234,875, forward strand.
CTTTGTACCAAATGAGGAAAACCATAATCATAAGGTGGGAATTGGACACTAGTTTACCCGAAACAATAACGTAATAGTTCAAAATCTCAATGAGCAAGAGGAGTAACGGAAAATGAAGGCCTCTGGAGAGGGGCAGTGGTAGAACCCGAACCAAACTAGAGGATAAAGAGGACGAGAATAGAAGGTATATATGAGTGAACTAATCTAATCTAAAAAGATGATTGCCTTATGATCGGGAGCTTGGCCTTGGACTCGAGTGTGGTGAGACGAGATCAATGAGAGGAAGCCAAGAAAAGAGAAGGGAAGTTGATGTTTGGAAAGAAAAAGGGAAAAGAGGGATTTTTATAAGATTTGACAAGGGAGAAGGTGAGAGGAGGTCGGGGAACAAGTTTTTTAAATTCGAAATTTAAAAGAGGTATGGATTGGTGCAAATGGACGTAGAGCGGACTTGACCAAAGAAAAAAAAACTCGACCCTAGGCGGGGGAGATAAAACTTGACCCCGACATCGGTCAAGGTCAAGTTGACCCGAGGTGGGAGTCGGGACAATTGAGAAAGCCATGATTGGGTGAGGCCATTGTAACCACCCGCTCCACCCAAAGGTGCCTAGATCATATTGAACATTATTGCTTAGATGCAAGTTGTATAAATAGCTATCCTCTTGTCTTGTTTAGACACATTGTTTCTCATTACTACACAATTATTATAATCTTCGAGCAACAATTACAAATATCATTCTTATCCTTTTTAATTGGGTTAATTAATTCGGACCAACTCAAATTAATTGTCTCTATTAGTTAATTTAGACTTTTAGTTGATATTGAACATATTCTTCAATCAAATTCATATGTGGAAAAAGAAAAGTTTCTTCCTCTTCATCTACATTCACCACATAGATTATATCGTTTCTTTAATGTCTATTAGATCCCTTGGACATTGCAAGAATATACTCATAGGCAAATAAAATTTTAAAAATATGATTTTAACCTTATCTTGAAATCCTTCTAAGCTTAATATCTAACAATATCATACAAATACGTACTTTTCCAGTAAAAAAAAAAAATACTTTCAAAACGTAATGTACATTTCTTAATCAAATGCCAAAGTTGTCGGTTCCAGCAAATCAAGGATTGAGCCCAACTATGTTATGGCTCAAAATTAATTCCAGAATTTATTTTAAAATAATAAAAAATGAAACATAAAAATAAGCAAACTGTCAACAAATATTTTATTAATTAATGCATTTCCTAGAAGACGACCATCACATGGGACATGAGTTCTTGTGCTACAATATTGTCCATTTCAAATTTGGCCGGTACTCCCTCTTATATCTTTCATTTTTGGATCTGCGTTCCATATATTATTTTATGCATCTGATTCAATTAATAAATTTTGATTAAAGTTAATTACAATTTAATTTTTAATATACTTAACTTTATTATATAAAATTTATATATTTAAAAATTATATCTTAACTTTATTATATAAAATTTATATATTTAAAAATTATATCAAAAATATTATTAAATAAAAAAATATATTTAAAAATTATATCAAAAATATTATTAAATAAAAAAATTAATTTTAAAAATTATTAAAAAAATGTTAGAGAAAATAACTAAAGGACTTTTGGATCTGCGTTCCATATATTATTTTATGCATATGATTCAATTAATAAATTTTGATTAAAGTTAATTACAATTTAATTTTTAATATACTTAACTTTATTATATAAAATTTATATATTTAAAAATTATATCAAAAATATTATTAAATAAAAAAAAATTAATTTTTTTAATGACATAAAACAGCTAAGAGTCAATAGTCAGCTCCACTGAGGCTCAAACATACTCCCTTACATGTGAAAGTGTAAACCGGGTGCCACTAGACTACAAGGTCTTTTGACAAATATTATGACAATTAGTTTAGATATTTTTAATGACATAAAACAGCTAAGATGTTTGAATAGTTAAAATAATTTTGTTTATATAATGTTACATTATTAATTAACCTCGAGAGAATCAAATTACATTGTAAATTATTAGCCCAAGAATTATTGATCTCACGATCGTTCCACGAACTTATAATAAAAAACACACAAAAATATAAGGAGTATATGTAATAGGAATTTTTATTTTTTTTTTACTATAATTCCTTTTTAGTGAAGAATAATATTGAATATATATATCAGGTTGGATAATAAAAGGGGAAATATCAGAAAAGTTAGTTGAATAGTTGACTTGATAACTATAATGTTTAAAGCTGAACCCTCTGTGAGAGTTATATATTGTCTTATTGGTTTGAGTCGGTCAACTATGAACTATATCTAGACCGGTTTACCTTAATACCTCATAGTGGTCGTTTAATTGGTTAAGATTATAAGGTGAACTCAATCCATAGTGCACATTTAGATAGCAGATGCAAAAAAACTAATAAGAGTAAATGAAGGTTTATAGCTTTCATGTAGGGAAAATACGAACGATGTGCCACAATTGAAAATGGAAAGTTTAGTCAAAAATGTTGTCAAATCTCTATTTTGCATATAAAATACAAAAACTAGCAATTTTATTAAGAACAAAGATAATAAAATTTTAAAGTATCCATATACTACGTATTACGTAAATAAAATTTTAATAGAGTAATAGTTTTGTTGATTTAGGGGTTAAAAATGTAACTTTTTGATGAATTAAGAGTTTATATTGCCATGATAAAAAGTTAAGGATTAAAAATACATTTCCCTTTTATTTATGACATTATAGAATATTTTTATATTTTAATAAATTTGGCCTTAATATACGAACTTCTCTTCATTAATGCATGTTGCCTTTTGTCAAACTACAATAATGCGGACGTGTCGGCTAGGTTGCTTCGTTGGACGCGGAACTAACGTGTCGCAAAACTATTCGCCCATGAAAGTCTCCATGAAATAACTGTTTACGACCTTCGCCCAGCCTAACGTGTCGCAATACTATTCGCCCATGAAAGTCTCCATGAAGCCTCCTTTTACAATTCAAGTCCACTCTTGAACTGCCTCCGTTAGATCAAGATCGCCCGATAATCTTCCACCACGTGTCCTCATCAATCATTTCTCCAACTCCTAGATTACATGTATATAGCCGTAGCACGAACTACCAAATCCAAAAAGCCAAAACAACACTTCAAAGTTCAAAAAACGCCTTTTTGTTTTTGTTTTTTTTTTTATATAGTTTCACACGAACTTTTCTCTTTGTATAGTTTCTTCAGATTCTTTTTTTTTTTTTGTTCCTTTTGTTATTTGATCTTCAATGATCAATAAATCCAATGAATACACTCGCCGGATTTTGAGTTTTCCGGCGATTCGTCCCAGCGAAACCGTCTCATTCCTTAGCCTTATAACTGCCTTGATCCATTTAGGCCATTCCATACGTGACTACAAGCCAAAAACGTTCTTCACAAACAGGAAAAACGCGAAGTTTTTGATGCGTTTGGTGGATGATCTTCTAATTTTTCTTGAAGAGATCCGAAATGGGGATTCAAGGTTTGCGGGATCAATGGTGTTGAGCTTGTCTGAGCTGCATTTTTTGTTCCAGAAAGTTCTGTTCTTGCTGGAGGATTGCACCAGAGAAGATGCGAGGATATGGATGGCGGCTAAGTCGGAGCACGTGGCGACCCAGTTTCGGGTTGTGGGTAGGGCCATGGCGGTGGCTCTGGAAGTTCTGCCGTTTGATGGGGGCGATGAAGTGAGGGAAGTGGTGGAGTTTGTGAGAAAGCAAGCTATGGGGTTTAGGTTCGAAGTTGAATTTGAAGATAGGGGAATTATGGGTCAAATTGTGAGGATTCTTGAACAATTTGAAAATGGGGTTGTTCCGGAATCAAGGGATTTAAAATGGGTTCTTGAAAATTTGGGGATAAGAAGCTGGGGTGAGTGTCAAATTGGGGTGAGGTTCTTGGAATCTGAGATTTGTTTAGAGGGGCAGACTGAAGAGATGCGAGATTTGCCCCTTCTCTCTGACCTAATGGGGTTCTTGATTTACTGCCGGTGTACCGTTTTTGAATTTGGGGATGTTTCAACCGCCGCTGTTGGCGGCGGTATCCGCCGGAATGATGACGTCATCCGGAGCTTGAACCCGGAGGATTTCAGGTGCCCAATTACTCTAGAATTGATGACTGACCCGGTGGCTCTTGCCACGGGGCACACCTATGATAGGTCTTCAATTCTGAAATGGTTCAGGGCTGGGAATCACACCTGTCCTATAACAGGTGAGAGGCTAATCAGCATTGATTTGGTTCCCAATTTGGCTCTGAAGCAGATTATAAGGCAGTACTGCAATGAGAATGGGGTTCCATTTCCTGAATCGGGGCGAAACCGCGATGTGGCGAGATCAGTTGGTAATAAGGGTAGTGTGGCTATGAAACTGGTGGCTGGTTTTCTAGTTGGCAGGCTTGTGGCAGGGACAAGTGAGCAGCAGAAGAAGGCGATTTACGAGATTCGTTCGCTCACAAAGACCAGCACTTTTAACAGGTCTTGTTTGAGAGAGGCGGGTGTCGTCCCGCCTCTCTTGCTTCAGCTCGGCTCGTGGGATTCGTCGGTTCAAGAGAACAGCATGGCTGCTTTGCTAAACCTCTCGAAGAATTCGAGAAGCAGGGAAACCATTGCTGAAAATGGGGGCCTGGTTTTGATTCTTGATGTGTTGAAAGAGGGGGTTAAGATGGAAGCTAGGCAGCATGCTGCTGGTGCATTGTATTATCTCGCCTCGGTGGAAGAGTACCGGGGAATGATCGGGGAAAATCCCGAGGCTATTCCATCGCTTGTGGAGCTCGTAAGGGCGGGGTGTGATCATGGGAAGAAGAATGCCCTGGTCACAATCTTCAGCCTCTTAAAATGCCCTGAGAGCCACTGGAAAGTGGTTTCAGCTGGGCTAGTGCCCTTGCTGATTGATCTATTGCCATCTCTCAAAAGGGAAGACCTTATAACAGATTGCCTCGCGGTTCTATCCTCTCTGTCCGAGAAGCTCGAGGGAGCAATAGTCGTCCTCTATGCCGGGGCTTTACCCATCGTTATTGATCTCTTGAACTCCTGCAGCTCGAGAACAGCAAAGGAGTGCTGTGTTTCGTTGCTGCTGGCCTTGTGCATCAACGGTGGATCAGATGCGGTTCTAGTTTTAGTGAAGAACCCATCTCTCATGCCGCCTTTGTATTTGCTCCTCACCCAAGGCACTTCTCGGGCGAGCAAAAAGGCCAGTTCGCTCATCAGATTGCTCCAAGATTTTAACAACAAGAGCAATTTGTCAATGTCTGGTGATACTTCACAAATCACAACCATCCATTATGTACATTAATATGCTATTTATTTGTGTATAGTTCGACAAGTGTGTGACTTTAGCTCGAGTTTTTAAGAGCTAATTAAGTCACTATTCCGTACGCCAAAGCTTCTTGTTTTTGTATGAAGCTTTGCTTTCCACAGATACATTTCTACAACATTTTTTTTTACAAATGTTAATAGCAATGAAAAGTCTGTTGTATATGTAAACATGAACAGTTGTTATTTTCTATCAGATTCAGAATAAAATGTTTCTTTTACTATGTAAACATCAGCATTTCATCCACAATATCTTTACAAAGATCACAATCTGATGGTCTCAACTAATAGGAACACTTTATATGTTGCCAATAACACTAAATCAGAGTATCATTATAGTACTACAATGGCAGGAAGTAAGGATCAAGAGACTTATCTCTAGTCGAAAAATGTAGGGCGTTTTCTAGTGTAGTGACCACCTTGTCCATGGAGGGTCTTTGCTGTTTAAGCCCAGTGCATGACAAAGCTAGCTTAAACATAACTTCAAAAGCCCCTTCAGGGTATTCTTCACCAAATTTGGGATCTGCAAATTCCTTGATGTTCTTACCCTTTGTCAGATTTTTTGCCTACGAACAAACAAAGCAGAACATCTGAAAACCTGAACAGAAAATGCACAAGAATACTATTTGGATGTTGATGGAAAGTAGCCCACCATTTTGTTTAGAGGCATCGGGCGATTCGCATCTATGTTGATAACCCTCTGACCGGACAAGAGCTGCAGCAGAACTATCCCGAAACTATACACATCTCCAAACGAATTGACTCGGCGATTCTTTTGATACTCGGGATCAACGTAACCAAATGTCCCTCTCACTTCTGAGCTTGCATAGGAGTTTCCCAGGTCAATAACCTTAGATAGCCCAAAGTCTGATAATTTACCTTGGAAGTTGGCAGAAATAAGAATATTTGTTGGCTGCAGACATGAAAATGAAAAAAATTAATTGTCTGTCAGGCAGAGGCCAGTGAAGGGTCAAATCCAGCACCCTGCCTATCAAAAACGTGACTGTATTAGCTTAGAGAAAACATAAACTACCTTGATATCGCGATGAACGATGCATCCTTCAGGAAATGTATGGAGATACAACAGGCCCCTAGCACAATCTATTGCAATTTCAAGCCTTTGGGTCCAAGACAGAACCTTATTTTTATCTGCTTGTCATATATGTTTGTTAAGTGGAAATGTTATGAAATAGAAATGCCACAGTTTTAATATAAACAGCTTACCAAAAAGCCATTCTGAAAGGTTCCCATTGTGGCACAGCTCATAGACAAGAAAGCACTCATTTTGTCCATCATAGTGACCTAGCAGGGCTACAAGGTTTGGATGTCTGATATGTGAAAGGCTTGTGACTTCCCTAACGAATGTTTCCATTTGTCCATCCTTAATTATGTGCTTGATTGCGACATGCTGCCCATTTGACAGTACCCCTTTGTACACCTTCCCTGAAAATAACATCATTCCAGAAAGATTTGATCCACGAGACGAAAAGACAACCCCAAAAATATAAAGAAAAGGTTATATAATTGTTGGGCACAGGCTTGAAAGGCCAAGTCCAGCACCAACTGGTTAAGGAATTATTGGGCAAAGGCATGAAGGGTCAAGTCTACCACTCTGCCTCTTGAAAATGTGGCAATATAAGAAAACGAAGTTGTGTTTTTGCAACAAGCTAAAACTTGGTGTAATGTTATTCATTTGATCCTAATAAGTGATATCAGAGTCTAGTCACAGGTTCCAGTGCCATGTGCAGTTAAGACTGGTGGAATTGATGGGCGAAGACTAGTGAAGTAGCAAGTCCGGCACTAGGTGGGTGGAGGTCGGTGAAGGGTCAAGCCCAACACCATGCTGCTAAGGGTTAGGGGATTTTTTGTTGGGCGGAGGCCGGTGAAGGGCCAAATCTAGCACCAAGTAGCTAGGGGATTGTTTGCTGGGTGGAGGCTGGTAAAAGGTCAAGTCTAGCACTAAGTGGCTAGGGAGCAGAAGAATTCTTTGTTGGGCGGAGGCCGGTGAAGGGCCAAGTCTAGCACCAAGTGACTAGGGATTGTTTGTTGGGTTGAGGCCAGGTCAAGTCCAGCACCAGGCAGTTAGGGGTAGGGGAATTGTTTGTTAGGCGGAGGCCAGTGAAGGGACAAGTCTAGCACTAGGTGGTCAAGTGGTTAGGGGCAAGAGAATTGTTTGTTAGCCGGAGGTCGGTAAAGGACTAAGTTCAGCACCAAAGGGCTAGGAGGATTGTTGGGGACGCCTTCGCTACGAGCCTAACAACAACCAATCTTCCTGTGTTGGCTATTAAGTGGAGTTTATTCTCACCAGCTATTCCTTGGCCAATGAAGTGTGAAGCACTGAGATTGTTAGTTGCAGAATAGATTTCTTTCAGTGAAATGTTCAAGGAGCTGGGTTCTTCAGAGAATGAATGCATCGATATTGTCACTGCACAAAAAAACAAAGTGGGGTTGACTTATTCCTTAATTGCAAATTGAGAGCTTCAAAGAGAATGTTCCCAATTCTAAAGGGTGTAACCTGTTCCAGTTTTTTGAGGTTTCCTTTCAGCCCTTTTCTGATAAAAGATCCACAATGCCACTAATATCACAATTATAATCCCCACTAAGCCACCAATAAGAATCCAAAGACCTGCACCCAATATTATTTTTCCAAATCTATAAACATATCATCAGATCATATATTCATATATAGTTTTTCAAGATTACCTCTGCTATAGCCAATTGCCCGTCTGGCCTCGCTTCCTTTATCTGCAGCAACAGATTCTGAGGAGTTCATCATTTCATAGGAGCCTTAGTGTAAAGATGATTATAAGTACAAAGCCATAAAGGGCACTAACAAAAGTATATGATGATCAAAGCATATGGTCACAAAAAAAGATTCTATAGAAGATAAAGACAGTAATTTCTTGTATGCTCAGTTACACTACAGACAATTCATAAGAAGTTAGAAGAAAAAGGTAGTTATAAAGTAGAGTTGAGGTATCATATAACTCAAAAGATGTTATATGCAGAAACCAGATGATTATTCTTCTTGCTCTTTGTTGAGTATATATAATACAATATATAGACATAAATGTGTAATCCAACTATCAGTTTATTCTTTTAATTGAGATTGAACATATGCTGCAATTACACATTCTTTAATTTGTTATCAGAATCCTCGTCATCTCATAAAAAGAGACTATGATCCACGTGTTACTATCACTTTAGCTTTAGTTGATATAAAACATTATCTTTAATTCTCTAAGGAGACTTTAGAAGACAAATGCCAAATGGCATAGTATGATGCCACCCTCTTTGAGAGAATTCTTTAATAAAAGCAATGTGAGTGAAAACAACATTTTATTTCCTTGTTTGTGGTGCAGAAAACAACATTGCCGGACTAGACAAAGTCAGACTACAAGTGTCGGCTTCCGGTAAAGAACAAAGGACTCAGAAACAATGCGACCAATGATGTGGTTTTTAACTTCTTTTTTTGGACCTAAAATGAGAACAACATTTTTTGTCTCGTTGTCTGCTATAAATTACTCCCTATTGGCTATTAGTCCCATTACTAGAGCTAACAATTATGGACACGACTCGTTTTCATGCCTTTTTACTGGAATTGATAAATCACAAAATACGCATTTGCACTTTTGAAACAATAGATAAATTCAAAATTAATAATGATTTGAAACAATAGAAAAATTCAAAATTAATAATGATAAGATCATAACATTTGATTTGTCAAGTTTAAGTGTTAGGGAGGTGTTATTAGACACATGTATTTAATTTATTGGCATAAGAAGAGATTGTTACGCTTGGATTTAATTTATCGGCATATGATGATGAGTGATAAAAAAGTTCTAACAAGATTCAAGGAAATTTATTATGGTGATCTCCTAGAGGCCAAAATTCTATCAATTTAACATTTGGGGTGTGTTTGGAAACCCGAAAAAATGTTTTCAGGAAATCATTTTCCGAGCTTCCTGTGTTTGGCAAGACATGGAAAACAAAAGTCAATGGAAAATAACTTTGAGTCAAAGGAAAATAGGGGTCATTTTATGGAAAATGACTTCTCCCAGAAATTTTGGGAAGTCATTTTCAGACCTGGGCAGCCGGTTTCTCTCCTCCATCTTCAGATCTTCTTGCTACACAATCACGAAGAACCAAGGGCCTTCGGTTTCTCTCCTCCATCTTCAGATCTTCTTGCTACACAATCACGAAGAACCAAGGGCCTTCTTCATCTTCAAGCAGACCACGCCATCAGAAACCATAAGAAACTCCTTTTCCGATCAGAAACCAGTCGGAAATCATCTCTTATTTCCTACAGAAACTAGAAACTCTCTGGTTTCCGATCAAAAACCAGAGTCTCAACTCCGACCAAAACCATCAGAAATCAGAGAGTCTCGATTCCGACTGAAAACGACTCTCTAGTTTCGTTTCAGTCGAAAACCATAGTGTCTCAACTCCGACCAAAACCAGAGGGTCAGAAACCAAAGAGTCTCGGTTCGGACCGGAAACGACTCTCTAGTTTCGAGAGAAACGACTCTCTAGTTTCCAGTTCTCTCGTTTCCACTGGTTCCACCAGAGAGTTTGTTATTTTTTTGTTTTCCTTTTTATATTTTATTTTTAAATAAAGTGTTCTCTCTTCCTTTTTATTTTTAAATAACACTAATTTTGCTTGTTTAAAAAGATCTCTTGAATTATTTGGATAAATAAAATGTTTGTGTTTAATGGAAGTAATGATAATAATTGATAGAATTTGTAATTTTAACTTTGGGTTACAATTTGCTCATTTTCTAAATTCTAAAAAATGAACCAAACACATCAATACAATTTTTTGAAATGCAACCAAACACCGAAAAGAAAAATATTTTCTGAAAAATGACTTATTTTTCAAAAAACATTTTTCAAAAGTCGTTTTCTTCCTTTCCAAATACACACTTAGTTGAAAATGATTCATGTATTAAAATGTGTGTATTAATGTTGAGACGATGTAACGTTTCCAAGGTAACTTAAATAATTTCTAATTGTTTAGAATTATGCATGCAGTGGCTTGATAAATTGCTTCTAATAGTATCTTACTATTTAAACTAACAAAAAAAAACCCAGATATCAAGCATTACCCAATAATTAAGGACAAAAATAACTACAATTAACCAAGAACTATATTCGAAAAGAACAAACCATGGTCAAGAACTAAGGATGAAAATAACAATTATCTTAAATTGTAGGGACAAAATTATAATTTTCAAATAAACATGCAAATGAGAATATAACACAATCAAGCATCTCATAATGACAAAATTAAACAAACTATAGTTGCTTGGCAGATTAAATTATCAAATCATGTCCAAAAAGATGAAAGAACCAAACTTATATAAGGAGAAAAAATGGATCAAAATTCCTTGGAATCTTAGAACAAACATTTCCTAGTAAAAAAGTCCTAGCATAAAACCTTGCTTATGCATCAACCTTTTCAGCAACCTCCTCAATTTGGACAAACTTGGTGGTTGGCTTGGCTAAGATATCTGTATACTCTTCGAATGGAGATTTTATGAAGCGAGTCTCCTTCCAAAAGTCTGGCGTAAGGAACCCATATGTCTTCATAAGACAATCAAATGTTGCCTGCAAAACACAAAACCAAAAGATTGATACCCAACAAAAACCTCCTAGTAAAGAAACAATATTCGAGAAGTCCAATAGTGCAGCCCATACTTAATTCAACCATCTTTGTTGCCAACAGACATTTTAAATGACAGAATGAATCATTAAGATATGGCAAAAACTTGTGAGACCAATCGGGTTATAGACAATTGGGTGAGATGTTCAATGAAGATACACTTTGTAAGTATCACAATTTCAGTTATAAGTATTTTGATTTCTATCATAAGTAACTAGCAACTATCCCATATTCGACAAGACAGTCTAATACAAATGTGACTCATAAGGTATATGTTTGAAACAACTGAATAACTGATTAACCAACAAACAAATCAACCAGCCAATAAGCAGAAATGACATTTGGACATCCATAGTAGTAGAACAATCTAAATGAAAGACCAACGGCTAATTTACTCATGTTTCATCCAATACACTTTGGGAAAATGACTAAACTGTGAAACTATAAAACACTGTTTTACCAAACAAGCAACAAGATTGTCCATTGAACTGTATGACTAGGGAATAATGATAATACAACAAGTGCATAATCCCAATCCAAGATATACTAATAGTATGGTATGAATAATACAAATAGTGCAATTCAATAAGACCAGATAATAAAACAGATCACTTAACATACATATTAAACAGATGTATTCAATCAATCATATAAATTTAAGTTTAAAAGCAAAGAGAATACCTTAACAAAGTTTCCAAGGGTCTTAGTAGAGCCACGGGAAGAGGTGAAGACATCCTCAATACCAGCAAACTGGAGCACCTTTTTAGGAACCCTAGCAGCAACAATTCCAGCACCACGGGGAGCCGGGACCATCCGAACGGTGACTGAACCGCACTTTCCGGTGACCTTGCAAGGCACGGTGTGAGGCTTCCCAATCTTATTCCCCCAGTAACCTCTCCTCACGGGAACCACGGACAGCTTAGCCAATATAATGGCGCCGCGAATCGCAGTGGCGACTTCCTTGGAGCACTTCACGCCGAGACCGACATGGCCATTGCCGTCACCGACGACCACGAATGCCTTGAATCGGGTCCTCTGCCCTGCCCGAGTCTGTTTCTGGACAGGCATGATTTTCATGACCTCATCCTTGAGAGATGGCCCGACAAGAGTATCGATGATTTGATACTCCTTAATGGGGAGAGAGTGGAGGTAGATCTGCTCTAGAGATCGTATCTTGCCTTCCTTCACAAGACGTCCCAGCTTGGTCACCGGAACCCACTTCTCCTCCTCCGTGTCACGGCGACCTCGGCGTCCACCGCGGCCTCTTCCTCCACGGTCTCCCCCACGCCCTCGTCCCCCAAAACCGCGCCCAAATCCTCCTCTCTCAGCCATGCTTAGGGTTTGGGTTTTCTCTCAACTGCACAACTGAGCTAGGGTTTTTGGCGAGTAAGGGAATAGGTTTACTTTTAAGTGGCGAACTCGAGGAACTTGTAACTCTGGCCTGTGGGCCTTTAGCCCGTTCTAATGACTAGCCCAAAACTGTGGTGGACTCGAAATTTTATATGAAGTTTTGGGTCAAACTGTCCGAGTATGGCCCTAAACTATTCAAGCCAAGATCATTCAACTTTTACTTTTACAACTAGGCCAGATTTTCTTTCAACTATGTCCGAGTATGGTCCGAGTTTCTTTCAAAAAAAAAAAACTAGGGCAGATTATACCACATATCAGGATCTATCGTGTATTGTGGACCTTGGTCAAAAATAACTTTCGAATAATGTGTTTTCAGGCATATTCTGGACTTGTAATTTTATCAGTTTATGTGTTTGTAAATAAATTGAAAACACATAACATCTTAATTACAAACACATAATATGATAACTAGAAACACATAATATTTTAACTGCAAGCACATAATATGTTAAGCCCAATAAATGACGGTCAAATATAAATAAATAAATAATAGGGGAACTAGTAAATAAATATAATAAATAAGGAATTGAGGGTTAATAAATAAATAACAAAGAATACACAACTATACTGCCTCTAAGAGGTGAACCCAGGCACACCCAGAAGAGAAAGAAAATCCTGACCACTAAGCTAAGAAGTGAATCATGATTTGAGAGATGCCTGGTATGGACCAGAATCCCGCCTTTATTACTGTTGATAGACTCCCTAGCACCCTCCACGTGTACGATTACCAGTTGGCGCCAATCCCCCACCAAACACGTGTCCCACGCCTTCCTATCACGACAGCCCCCACCATCCACGTGCCCACGTCTTCGGTCAAACCCCGCGGAAGAAGGCACGAAGGACATGACGCGACGCACCCGCGGGCATGCCCCCCTCGGGGTGGCGGCGCACCCCGCCGCCATCCGCGTGCGAGAGGCACGACTGTTACACCCGGCGGCGGCACGGCAGCCGCCACCAAGCGCAACAGGACGCGACCAACGTGCCTGCCCCTAACGGGCAAGGGTGGCGAGCGGTGTTCTCGTCATTCCTGGCGTGCCTGGCCAACTTCCTAGCATGTACCATTATCATTTCATATACATACCCCTAACGTCACCTCTCTTACCCACTCCATAGCCATCGCGTCACTCTTCCTACCCACTTCATAGCCGTCCGTTACTCCCCCCACTCACTCCATATCACTCATCCTACCACTCACTCCATAATTGTCACGTCACTCCCCCCACTCACTCTATGTCACTCCTCCTACCACTCACTCCATAATTGTCACGTCACTCCCCCCACTCACTCTATGTCACTCCTCCTACCACTCACTCCATAATCGTCACGTCACTCCCCTTACTCACTCCATGTCCGTCACTTCCCCACTCACTCCCACGTCACTCTTTTGGGCTTGTCATGCGCCACTCTGATTCTTGTCTCACGCCTCTCATTTTGTGGGCTTGGTCCCAACCAAAAAATTGGGTCTATATCCCATAACTCCATCAATATATAATATAATTATACAATTATAAGATTACTTATTAACCAACTAAACTATAAAAAGATTTTTTTTTAAAGAAACTTAAGTCAAGTTTGATTGACTTGAAGTGTTGAACCTCTTTTTCTAATAAAGCCAAACTTCGAATTTGTAATTGGATCAAAATGGGCGGGCCCAATAGTATTTGACTACCTAACCGACAAATTATATCATTGATTATAGTTCATCTTATATTATGAATCTTGATCTAAAATGATATATAAATTATGTGTATGTAATTAACATATTATACATATATGTAACTGTAGTTAACAGATTATTTATCTGTAAATAAATTGAAAATACATAATACGGAGTATATTAATTACAATAACATAATATGCAATTAATATATAATGTGCTTGTAGTTAACATGTGTATGTAGTTAATAAATGATGTGTTTTCAATTCAATGCACATAATTTTTTAACTAAACCTTACAATACAAGATGGACTTATCAATAGTATAACAATTGCTACCTAACCTCACCTTCACCTCACAAAAATCGCTACCTAACCTCACCTTCACCATCACAAAAATCACGTGTGCCTATATCACCGTCAAAAACAAAATATTCCATATAGTTATTTATTTTATCTAATCAACTTTTGTTTCTTGAAAACTATACTATATAATAACGTGCACGCCAATAATTCCAGCTTTGCTTTAAAGATTCTCTCGGTCAAAAGGGTTGCTTTAAATATCTACTTTGGCAAGAGGTTAATAATGAAAAATACTACCGTCAATATTACTTTCCTCACTACATAATACGGTCGAAAGCCATGTGAGCCACATTATTTTCATTGCTTTACGGTGGACTAAAAGTGGCAATGACTAAATAAGATGGGCCGCAATGTGGCAAAAATTAATGAAGTGCACTAAAATTGGTAATGCCCTAATAACAATAGGACCAAAAATGGAAATGACTCTTTTTTTTTGTTTGGTTTTTTTTTTTTGGTCAAATGCTTAGTAGGATAATAATAATAATACAAATAAAAAATACACATGGCATCCTAATTAGCACTAACTTGTTAACTTGCAAAAAATGCTAATTGTTTTTTTTCTAAGTTCAAATATGAATTTGGAGCTTATTCGAATTAAGTGGCTTAATTACTATCCCAAAAATAGTTCAGTGGATTATTTGTACCTTTTCATTATTATTATTACATAAGAGCATTTCAGTCATTGTGTCACTTATTCCCTTTCAATTCACTGCAATCCTATTTATGCATACCAAACACTATCATTTGAATTCATACTATATTTTTACCTTATTCTTTTCCTACAAAATTACAATTCTTTTCCCCCTAATTCCTTCCTTCCAACCAAACGCCGCGTTGATTATTCTCTACGCAATGCATGTTACATGTACAATTCCTTTAAGTGAAACATGATAGATTTATAACATAGATGATAACAATAGTATATTAAAGAGTAAATATCAATTTTGATCTCACGAATATTAGTAAAATGACAATTCTGCTCCGCATGTTTAATTCTTATCAATTTTCATCCACGACTATTGTTTTAGTGTCAAAATTTATCACGCCGCTCATCCATCAATTTAAGATATACCGAAATCTAAAATTTTTAAAGGTATTTTCCGTCCTTTTCAACTTAAGATCCCAAATTTAACATTAATAAAGAGATTTAAGTCCTAAGATCAATCCAAATATATTCGTACCTCTCATCCTCATAATAATTTTATGATTTAAGTCTTCTCTCTTTTATATATAGTAAGAAGTTTGAGCAAAGCTCATTTGGTACGCAGGTAGCAGATCGAGTCTTAGTAATCACAGTGTAGGAGTTATACTCAATGTGGTGGGCTTCTTATAGGTGACTGTGGTCATCTCACCTAAGAAATTG
This sequence comes from Ipomoea triloba, assembly GCF_003576645.1. Taxonomy (NCBI): domain Eukaryota; kingdom Viridiplantae; phylum Streptophyta; class Magnoliopsida; order Solanales; family Convolvulaceae; genus Ipomoea; species Ipomoea triloba. The sequence goes on from NC_044929.1 coordinate 4,250,665, forward strand.
TTGAGTCACCGTGATTTATCCCTCTTACCCTCTATCATCTTGTCGGGCTAGGTGTGGTTACACTTGGGGTGAAATTTTACACCTTTATTTTGTGGACAAAAAATTTGAACAAAACTTCAAAAAAAAAAAAAAGACAAATAAATAAAATATTATTTTTGTATCATAATATCACGAAGTTGATTATTATCAATACCATCTCGGCTCAATAAAGGTAAGAAATGGTCACACCCAACTACTCAACTAGTGGGCATTGTAAGCAAATATAAGCAACAACACATGGCTAGGTGGCGCACTCATCCTGTATTTAAAAAAAAAAATCATGCGCAAAATTTGGTTAATAATTTAATAATGATTATAATAAAATATTTGTGATTTTGTATTAAATGTTGTAGTGCTGATAAAGTTTTAATTGATTTTTGTAATTATCATACCATAAAAAAAGGTAAAATTGATCAATATTTTAACTTTAAAAAGTTTGGTTAAAATGTTATGTAAGGTTTTCACCCATTTGTCAAAATATAATTACAATGTCACATAAATTTATCCTCAATTTAGAAATTAGAGCAGTTAGATTTGTAAATATAAAATTTAACCTTTTAGATATGATTTTATTATATCTAAAATCAATTAAAGATATGATTATAATTAATTTAATTATAATCAATTAAATATTAAGAAGCCTCATATACCAACACCTAGTAGTATAGTAGCACCCGATTGCACTTCCATATGGAAGAGAGTGAGTTTGAGCCTGACTTTGTTTGTAACAAAGTCAATAGTAATAAAAAATTTAAAAAAAAAAAAAAAACCTCATACAAATTTTTATCATATTTTTATTGTTATATTAAGGGAATGAGCATGACAATGATAATTTACTTTGGACACATCATCTGAATATTAATTTGGTTGATCCATTTATATCTTCACCTACACTACAAGTAGCAGAGCAGATCTCTTCTCTAGTTCTCTGAACTACCACTAGTCAGAGCTAAACAAAACAAAATCCTTTTTTTAACCGCCGATGGGTGTTACCACCAGCCCCACCGCCGCGTGCGACGGCGATTCAGAATCAACGGCTCTGCTAAATCCCAAGGCTCCCAAAGATTCCTTCCACTTGGGTTACATCATCTACTTCACCCTCGGCACTGGCTATCTCCTCCCATGGAACGCATTTGTTACAGCCGTGGATTACTTCTCCTACCTCTACCCGGACGCATCCGTGGACCGGGTCTTCGCCGTGGTGTATATGGTGGTGGGCTTGATTTGCTTGCTGCTCATTATAGCCTTCGCGCATAAATCGAGCTCCTTTGTGAGGATCAACGTGGGCCTGGCTCTATTTGTGGTGGCTCTGCTCGCGGTTCCGTTGATGGATGTTTTCTATGTGAAGGGGAGCGTTGGGGTCTTAGGGGGGTACTATTTAACTGTGGGGATGGTGGGGCTTTGTGGGCTTGCGGATGGGTTGGTTCAGAGCGGAGTAATTGGAGCCGCCGGAGAGTTGCCTGACCGGTACATGCAGGCCGTCGTTGCCGGCACTGCTGCTTCTGGTATTTATTTCTTCTTTTTCAATCGTTGATTTTGTTTTCTGGTTTGGGAAATTGCTAACTCCAAAATTGACTTTTTGACTTTTTTTTGGTGTTTTTCTTCATTGCTATCTTGGTGTGTATTGGATAAATCAGGGTATTCCATAGATATTTGAGTTGATCACTAGTGTTGACTTGTCTGGTAAGAGCATTTGATTTTAGCTTGATGGTTCGTCTGTTTTGAGCTAAGATTTAGAAAATCTTGGAGTAATGTTATTTTTCCCCCTTTTGTAATTGAAATCTGAAAGTAAGTATTATAGAGTAACTCTTGTTCTGCATTGAAAGCTTTACTTAATCTGCAGAAGATGTTTCCTTCTTTGTTTTTGTGTCCGTGGTTTGTATTAAAAACATCAGATACAACTCTTATAACTTCAATTTGTGAATAGACATGGTCCTATCCATCTGACTTAAATTTTAATCCATAAGCCTTAAGCCAAAAGAGTTATGCCTTGATATTGGAGGGTTATATTGTTTTTTGACTTTTTTCAAATAAGCTCCACTTCAGTTGTTTGGCATTTGGGCCATTATTATGGTCTTATTAGAATCTCATTAGCATACTACCTTTTGTCACCGATTTGCCCTTTTTCTCAAAGCCTGCAATTCATGGTTTCATAGAAATGCTATGATGATTTACTAGACTGTATGTGCTGTAACTTCTCTTATTTGGACGTGGTTTTCAGATGATTTAGTAGTGACTTATATTAATTGATAATTGAGTTCTTTTTCAATATAAGCAACATTAATATAGTCAGATAGATGTTACCTAAGAAAAACCACTACAACTTACTAATGCCAACCAATACATTAATGAACTTGATAATCTGGATGGTTAATGATTATGATATTGTCAAAATTAAAACGCACTCCGATGTAAAACTTAGGTTATGCCACGTGATAAAAGAAGAGTATAAAACTAGAGTTGTGAACTGAAAGTGTGCTGTTCTATTCTTGTTATTTTGGCTGGGCAGTCCATCTTCTTATTTACCTGTCAAAAAAATCTAGCCTTTTCTTCCCATTTACATTTTTCTTTTTCATTTATGGATAATCTAAACTCAAATTAATGGTGTGATTATGCCATGTCTTGCAGGCATCCTTGTTTCTCTGCTAAGAATTTTGACTAAAGCTGTGTATCCACAAGATGCTGATGGACTGAGAAAAAGCTCAAATCTTTATTTCATTGTCAGCATTGCTGTGATGGTATTGTGCATTGTTTTTTACAATGTGGCACATAAACTCCCAGTGATTCAATACTACAATGACCTTAAAGCTCAGGCAGTGAATGAGGAGAAAGAAGAGAAGGGTAACTTAAGTACCAAGTTATGGATAGCAACCTTGTGGGATATTATTGGGACAATAAAGTGGTATGGGTTTGGCATCCTCATTATTTATGTTGTAACGTTGTCCATTTTTCCGGGATATATCACGGAGGATGTACACTCTCAGATTCTCGACGACTGGTATCCAATCCTGCTGATTACAGGCTACAATGTTTTCGATTTGGTGGGCAAGTCCCTGACTGCCCTCTATGCTATCGGCAAAGCAAAGGTTGCCATTGCTGCCTGTTTTGCTAGACTGTTGTTTCTGCCCCTTTTCTACGGCTGTTTGCACGGCCCCGAGTTCTTTAGGACTGAAATTCCAGTTACCATACTGACCTGTCTGTTGGGACTTACAAATGGATACCTTACCAGTGTGTTATTCATCCTGGCTCCCAAAACTGTCCAGTTGCAACATGCGGAGACAGCAGGGATTGTGGTTGTGCTATTCTTGGTGATTGGTCTGGCAGCAGGGTCTGTGTTATCTTGGTTCTGGGTCATTTAGTTCTTCTGCAATTGTAATTGTATCACTTGCACAAATGTACCCTTTGTTCCCTTGTTCTTGCACAAATGTAAACATTAGTTCTCTTGTGACTTTTGAAATGGAAACTTCAATTTGTATCATATACTACGTATTATAATAACCTTAAACATTGGTGTTGTAAGAGTAATCCAAACCTTCTATATGAATGCTGCACCGGGGTGGTATTGTAACGTTAAATTCTTTACATAATCTTGTATAATTTGATGTAATAATTGGCGTGCTAATGATGTAATTATTGATATGTGAAATATTGGGTGTATTTGTGAATCAGGTGGCAAATGCAGCTTGTATGCTACTGGTCCAATTCGCTCTAACACCTCATAAGGTCCATAGAACTTAGAAGCCAACTTGAGGCTTGATCTGATTGCCAAGGAAGTTTGTTTATAAGGCTGTACTTTCAAGTAAACCAAGTCTCCCACTTGGAGTTCTCTCTTAGTTCTTTTATTAGCATAGTATTTTATTCTCTGCAGAGGTTGCTGTAAATTTCCCTTCAGAGTAACAATGATAGCTGCTCTTTCCTTAGCTCATTCAAAGTTGATTCCCTAAGAACTACATAGCCAACATGGGTGGGGGTATCCATAAAGTGCCTAAAAGAGAGTGAGTTGTAAGGCTGTGTGAAAAGTGGAGTTATACTAGTACTCAACCAAATGCAATGTCTTATGGAATGTCATACACCTATGATAAGTTTCCAAGTTGACTCTCTCGATTTGTCCATCTGTTTGAGGGTGATAGGTAGTCGACATGCTAAGCTTAACTCCAAGATTCTTAAAGGCTCTTTGCCAAAATTTGCTTATAAAGACCTTATCTTCGTCAGACACAATATCTTGAGGGAGTTCATGTAGCTTGTAAACATTTTACATGAACAAATTTGCCACATGTTATATTATATAGGGGTGAGACAAGGGTAAAAAATGGCCATATTTGGTCATTCACTCAAACACCACCAATATGCCCTCCTTATTGTAGGATTTAGGTAATCCCTCAATAAAATCTATGGAGATACTACTCAACTCCATGCTTAATGGTAAAAGGTTGCAACATACCAAGATTGAGAACATTCTCGTCTTTGCACCTCCGATAGATATCACACTCTCGTACATTCTCAATAATTTCCCTTTTCATCCATGTCTAACAAAAGTGGTTCTTGAGTCTCATATAAGTTGCTTGTTGTTCAAAGTGTCCTCCTAGAATAGAATTGTGTAATTCCTTGATTAGTTTCATCCCCAATTTCCTTGAAGAACCTATGTATAGCGTGCCTTTGTATTTCAATAACCCATTACTAATAGTAATGTTAGGTAGATTGTTTGGATCCATCAATGCAACAACCAAGTTTTCCTTAACCTAATCATCGTTATCATAGCTTCCTATGATTTCCTTAGCCCACTTGGGATTACCATGGTAATGGCTTACAATGACGGTTCATTCCCCTTTAGTCTCATTGATAATGCATTTGCCGCCTTATTCTTAATTTCTTTCTTGTATTGGATAGAATAATCTAGTCAAAATAACTTAATGAGGCTCTTCTATTGGATAGTGGTTGTGATAATCTGATATAGTAGAAACTTAAGGCTTTTATGATCAATCTTTATGATAGTGTCATCCAAGGAGGTGTCATCTCCTTTTTTCCCACTTAGTGACCTCCTTTTTACTTAGCCTATACAATCATGATATACTTAGCAATACTCTTGAGTGTCACCCATTTTTCCATCCTTATTAAAGGTTATATTTGGAGGTCTGGTATGTAGTTGGATAAGAGCATAATTGTCAATCAAATCTATGCCCAATACCATATCACAACCTTCCATTCTCAACAACCTAAAGGCCCTCTCAAATTCTTTCCCTTGTATTAATTGTTTGCTCCACTTGAAGGATGAAGCTCTTATAGACCTCATCACTCTCCATTTTATCCCCATTCACTATGACAATAGACATAGGGTAAGCCTTTGAATTATCATTTTAAGTTTATAGCAATCAAAGGATTTAAGAAGCTATGGGTGCTCCACGTATCTACCAAGATCACTAGGTTTTTCTTGTTCACCTTACCCCATAGCTTGATGGTATTCATTCCTTCTCATAACACAACATCATGTAGACTTACCTCTGCTTCATCACTCACTACTTCATTAATTGGGGTTTTCTTTTATGAAAATTTACCTATCCAAATTGTTCTGTCTAGTCGGATTACGTTTCTGCCTTATCTATACAAAGATTATCAGTTATGAATATTGTTGATATTTCGCGCAGATCATGCAACAGTAGTATAGATAATAATGCAGAAAGTAAATGTAGAAACTAAACTGGCACACGATATTGTTAACCCAATTCGATACCTCAGTATTTACGTCTGGGGACGACCATAGTTTGTCCAATCCACTATACTCAACACACAATGTACAGAAGGTAAGAGAAAACATTCTCACCCATGTGATCCCTCACAAGGTATCTACCCGACTGACCTAGGCTTACAGTAGATTGCCAAGACCGGAGCTCCGTGCGTCAGAAGTCCAACCAAGTCCCCTTGTTGGATAGCTAATCTGATGTAGTCTGTCTTGATGACTCACCCTTCACTGATTCATAGTTGCATGGCCTTTACGTCCACATTTTAAGCATCAATGAGTTTTGCCTTCTCAAGATCTTCAAATTTCAAAACTCCAGATCTTGCTTTCTTGAGAAGACAAAGAAGTCAGAGTGGAACTATTAGAACTTAGGGAATATGGTTATTCTCTTTTTGTTATAACAACAATAATCTCTCATGCATCATCTCATCTTAAACCATCTCCCATCTTATATATAAAACTCTGACTTAGACAACACGGTAATCATTTAGATTTGAATCTTTATGGCTTAATTACCATGATACTCTTTGAGGTGTCTAATTGATGGGGACTTTCTTGTAATCACACCTCTTTGCTAGTAACTGCTCTATTTAGCTCAGCAAAGATAAGTTGGTGAAGATCATTGATATTCCCCGAACGCTCTGATGTAGAATCTGATCAATTAAGTTCACTTTTAGCTCTGACAGACTCTAGACTTATTCTAACTAATTTGCCATAATAAAACAGCCAATTATATCAGTGGGGTTTAGACTTAAACACTAACATTTTCCTTTTGCTCTAATGTTTTTTCTCCCTCAACAAATCCTTCCATAGCAGCAACCATGGGCTTATTAGCTTTACATTTGTGTCTATATTGCCACTTATCCTTATAGTAGAAACAAAGTCTTTGATCCCGGAGCCTTTCTAACTCAAAGTATCGTTGACCAACAATTGGTAGTTTAGGGAATTCATTTGCTCTTGTAGGTAGTGGTTTATGTTGATTAGGAGCTTTAGGAAAGAAATAAGTGACTTTCATTTCTTGCTCAAATTGCTTGGCTAGCCAGTATGCTTCTAGTAGAGTAGTTGGCCTAGTTGTCCTCACAAAACACCTCGCAACCCTTTTCAAACAACTTATGTATTTGTTGAGGAAGTAAGCTTCAATCATATAAGGATGATCTTGCGACATTAGGCCTCTCATTTCTTCATACTTGTCAGTGAACTCATTTACACCTCCTATGTGTCTCAATAGTTTAAAATCTCCTTCAATAGACACAAAATTTGTTCCAAACCTTGACATATAGTATCTACAAAATGCCTCCATTTGATTCCCCATCTATTATCCACCAAATACCCTTCTAACCAAGTGTTTGCCTTCTCTTGTCTTTAGTTATAAAATTATGAGACCCAACATTAACACATAATAACATCCAAAAACACCATTGTGTGGATATTGGGGCAGTACGTTGGGTTAGAGAGTATCATAATTGAAAATAAAGTCGAGCTAAGAATTATAAACAAGTGCTTGTTATGGGACAACACAATTTTTTTATCCTTATTTTAGTTTTTTTTTCCAATTATTTTGTAGCTTTAATTTTCTTCTTACTTGGATTATGTTACTATTTTTCTTTTTTAGTTGAGATGTATGCTTAATTTTATAGGATTGATTATGATAGGTACACCTCTATGAGGTGTATCTCACATGTTCAGGTGGCATCGATGTGTTTATGGGAGTATCTTATTCCGTTCTTTCAATGTAAATTCAAGTGGGGGGGGGGGGGGGGAGGGGTTACTACATCCTATTGCATGTTGTTCCACTTTTCATTTTCTTCTTTATGTGTGTTGTGTTTTATTATGTGTTTTTATGCTTGTATTTAAAAAAAATGTTTCCCTTTTTGATCTCATTAACCCCTTTCGGGATGATGCACATTAGTCTACATTGATACCTGTTGAAAAAAATGAGACCAAGAGATCAAGAATAGAAAACAAAAATGAAGAAGAAGAAGAGTTTATGTGGTTCGGCCAAGAGCCTTTTGTCCACATGAGCGGATGAGATCTTTTATAAATTGTGATGACAAAAAATCTAGGATTACAAGCATCATATTTATAGAAAACCCTAATAGTACCCCATTTATAAGCTTAGCAATTTTGTTTAGAGTATCTTTTGTATACAATTAAATCTTGAATGTTTGTATGATCCCTTTCTTGTTGCAATCATGCTTTAAATTAATATTATTCTTTCAAAATGACTCATTGCATATTGGTGGAAGCTAAATTTTCACTAATTCTTTGAAGATAAATGAACCCAATACTCTAAACTGTAGTATCTAGAACTTTTTGCATGAAAATATGAAGGGAAAAAAAAGGAAAGAAAGAAAGAAAGAAAGAAAGGTTGTTTATTGGAATAAAGCTCCACTACTCTTGGTTAAAATTTAAAAATAATGTCTTTGTGACTTTTATCGAGAGTATGAGTGTGCTTAGCAAACTAATGATATGACATATTGAGTAATTGTGCATTGACACTTCATAAAGCGATGCTGGTTCACATAAAAAGGTATGTCACATCTTAGAAAAAATTATTTAATTTTTGAATAAGTAGGGAACTAGACCGGCAAGTGAAAGACTTCTAAATGCAACTAATTTGGATGCCATATGACTTGAGTTTACACTTTGCGCCTTGCACTTTGCACTAAGGTCTTTATAAATTTTGCTCATGGCAAGGTGAGGTGTGAATGACAAAGTTTGCTATCTTGTTTTATATGCAAGAGACTTGTCAATTAGTGCATTTGTTTGTGCTTTTGGTGCCAATTTGTAGTATAATTTTGCAAGATTCTTGTAATTGGTTATTGAGAATTCTACCTATTAATATTTTTATACCTACTAAAAGTATCGTTAAACTGTAAATTAAGAAAACTAGTGAACGTCAGATTGTTAAGTGTAATTACCAAATGGGATTCACCATATTTATTATATTTAGAGAGAATGGTCAAATATGCCCCTAAACTTTACTCAGAAAGTAAATTAGGCATTTAAACTTTTGAAAGATGCAATTAAACTCATAAACTTGCATTTTTTGTGCATTGAGACCTAAAAATCGGTAAATAACCTGTAATAGCAGGTCTTAGGATTCCGACGACCATCCGACTAACTCCGATGACTTTCTAACAAACTCCAACAATAACCAACCAAACTCCGGTGAACTAGTGAGAAGGCTACCACATTTGGTCGCCTTCTACTTTGTAACCTTATCCAGCAGAGCAGAAGGCGACTAAAATATGACTGCCTTGTGCTCAAGGCCAAGGTTGAAAAAGACGCGCCTCGCCCAATTTATACACATGTATATTTTTATTATTATTTTATTTTAATTTCTTATTAGTTTGGGTGTTTGCTTGCCTAGTTGTCTTCCATTTCCATTTCCATTTCCATTTCCCAAGGCTATCACGTGATTCCATTTCTCCAAGTAGTAAAGAAATTAAAGCATTCTGCCATTCTCTCAATCTCGATCTTTTCCCAAAGTAAATAAATTAAGAAGTCATTCCCATCCTAACATCTCTCTCTCTTCATCTCTCGTGTTTCATCTTTTCATCTTTCGTGTTTTTGAGACCTCCAACACCCCAACAGAAAAGGGCAATGGCGGATAGTAGAGGCAGCGGGGAATGGCGATGCCGGAGGCGGAGGCGAACGACGAGGTATTTTTGAGATTTCCAACACTCCAACAGAGAAGGGCGATGGTGGACAGTAGATGCGGAGGGGAACAACAATGGCGGAGGCGGGGGCGAACGGCGACGACGGAGGCAAATAGCGATGGCGGAGGCGACCAACGGTGAGATTTGAGACTGCCTCGGAGGCGGAGTTCTAATGACTGTGAAAAGAAAAAAGGGGGGGGGGTGGTTGAGACGGGCCCGCCTAGTCGGCCGACAGTAGAAGAGGCCGATTCAGGCCTTCCTCGACGCGGCCGGGCACCGCCTAGCGCTTAGGCGCCGATTCCGGCAGAACGCGATCATTTTGGTCGCCTTCTACTTCGGAAGAAGACGACCATATGGCCGCCATATCCCGAAGCCCAAAAGGGGACCATTTTGGTCACCTTCTTCTTCGGCAGAGCATGAAGGGTCTAATTAACTTTTTGATTAAAATTTAGGGGGCTATTTGACCATTTTCTCTTATATTTATTTAAACCAACAAAATAGTTGGACTCTAAAATATGAAAATTAGTGAATGTCAAATTGATGGGTATAATTCCAAAATGAGATTAACATGGATAGATCCAGAAAATCCGGATTCACCATATTGCCGAGTATAATTTCAAAATGAGATTAACAGGAGCAGATCCCGAAATTCTGGATTCACTATATTGCCGAGTATAATTCTAAAATGAGATTAACAGGGGTAGATTTAGAAATTTCGAATTCACCATATTTATTCTATTTATTTAAACAAAAACAAAATAGTTGGACTCTAAATTAAGAAAAACAGTATATGCCAGTGTAATTCCGAAATGGGATTCAACATATTTATTTCATTCATATTTAAACAAAACAAATAGTTTGACTCTAAAATAAGAAAAATAGTAAATCTCCAATTGTGAATGTAATTCTAAAATGGGATTCACCATATATATTCTATTTATTTTAAAAAAATAGTTTGACTATAAAATAAGGAAAACAGTAATAAATCCCAAATTGTAGAGTGTAGTTTCCAAATAAGATTGTCCATATTTATTCTATTTATTAAAACAAAAATTAAATGCTGTTTGACTCGTAAATCTATATCTGTTTAACCACATCAGCAGTAGGGTCCACAGCCAAGTCTTCACTGAACAGAGGCTATTTCCGTCATTTTCTCCCAAAGCCGAAACGTAAAACCCACCACGTAGCACCCCCGGCGCCCCGGTCTTCACTTTTCTCCATTTTCGAGACAACCCAACCCCCCACCCCCACCATCCACCCCACCCCACCCCCTGCCCTTCGAAGCTCGATCCCCCACACGCACTTACACAACACCGCTCTCTCTTCATCCTCTTTTACGTTTCGCTTTGGCACTTTCTCTCTCTCTATACCCTTTGAACCTAAACCCTTTGCCGGTTTCGATTTCTAATTTCTAAACCCTGTCGGCCAATTTCATTTTAATTTTCTGGATTCACGGAAAATCCTCCTTTTTCACCGCTATACGTAGTTTCATTGCTGCTTGTGTGCGTGTGAGAGTGGAGTTGTAGAGAGAGAAAGGGAGCTCAAGGCCTCAACTTTACGTTTCCTAGCACTGCGCATATAATGCTTGTTGATGTGCCTGAGAGAATTCACTGGAATTGGTGCCCGGAGTTGGTTTTGGTTTAGCAGAAAATGGAGTCGTCCAGTGCGAATCGAGCTTTGCCGTTCCACATCGATCTCAACGAAATCCCTCTGTCTTCGCCCAGGGAAGCTGATGACGACGACGTAGTTGTAATTGACCCGCCGCCGAGAGCTGCTGCCCAGGCGCAGAATGTGGAGCCTAGGCAGCAACCCGCTGTGGTTCGAGGGTCCGATAACGTTAGTCTGCTTTGCTCTGTTTGTGAGCGCCGGAGGAGAGACGGGGACAAGGACTGGATGTGCTTGGGGTGTTTGATCCGACAGCATAGTGCCCGTCGTAGTGGCGCAGGAGGAAATGCTCGAGACGGCGGTATTCGAGGCGGTGGTGAAAGCAGCGACGTGGGCTTTCTAGGTCTGGATATTAACGCGCCGCCACCGAGAGAGCTGGAACATGAAGGCTTTGTACTTGACTTGAATGAAGATGCGACAGTAGGGCGGCGATATGGCGAGCGAAATGTTGGCAAGTATGAATTTTAATTCTTTCTTTATGCTTTTGGTTTACTTTAGAAATCGACTTGCGTACAATTCCGCAATAAGTGTTGTATATGAGCTAAAAGGTTTCATTTTTATGGATTTGAAGTTGTGGAATTTTGTGCTTCTGCTATCTTTCTTCCTGTTTAGTTAAGCAATTTTCAAATTATGCAGTTAATTTGCTCTTTGGGTTTGCATATGTGCTATTCTTTGCATGTGCTTGCACACTAATGCTGTCTATCATACAGATAGTTGATTTTGATAGCTGTGAATCTTTGCATGAATGTTCTTTTGGAATTGTATATTGTAGTTTAGATTTTAGAATGTTATTTGTTGGCTTCAAGCTCTCATGAAGGTGCTGCTACATACAAGGATAAGAAGCCAGGCTGAGAAGCATAAGGAATAAACCAAACTAGAAACCCTTGATTCATGGACATTTTATTTTCTGCCTACATAGATAATGCATCATACATAGGGGTTATAAATGGATAACTTTCAAATTGAAAAATAAGACCATATCCCTCTGTGAGCCTCCTGACTTTTTCAATGCTTTTTCAATGTGAACATTTCCTCAACTACTCCAGAAGATAAGCTCCATTTGTAGGGAGCATAATGAGAAGTAGGATCCATATAAATCTTTATCAACCTTCTGATTTATGGACTTTGAAGGGACCTTCCCTGACTATAAAAACAATTAAAACATAACACCATTTGCTAGGTTTGTAATAGATGTTGTTTATTGTGTGCATATTATTTATTTATTACCAATTTGCTCTAGTATATTGTTGCATGGCTACTAAGACTATCAGCATACCTCATATTGCATACGGCATGCCCAACTATTCTATTTTTACCTACCTAACAGTATCTCATCAGTTTTTGTTATCTACTTCTCTCACTTGCTTTATTGTATATTGAATTGTTCGAGTTTCACCTTCTGATATAAATGATGCGTGATCAACCTTTTCCTGTAGTTTCATTGTTTATGTATTCAATTACAAACCCTGGATTTGGCTCAGTAAGAATCTCCAACACAGACATATATGTGTGTGTGCCAATTACATGCTGAACAATGTTATAAACTAGACACTTGATGTAAAATATTTGCTATCGCACATGAAAATGTAAGGTTGAGCCTATTTTACTGGAATTGGATTGAGGTAAGGGAAGTAGTTTCTTCATGGGGAAATAAACAGGAAGGTTGGTGTGAGTTTTAAGGAATTTGTGGCAGGGTGTTTATTGTTCTTTATCACTTTAAGTTTTCAAGAGTTTTCTTTAAGCTAGTTAATTGGTGTTTGTTTCCTCTCTCAATCCTTTTTTCTATTATACACTGTCACCATCCATAATAAGATTTAGAATTGGGAATTTAGGGAAGTATAAGTCTTGCCTTTGCTTTGTGGGAGAAAATGGTTATCTTATGTTATCAAGCACAATGAGAAATCAACAGTGGTTAAAGTTGAGGCTTCATGAATCTTTTTCCTTTGTGCTTTTATTTCTTTATTTCGTCATTAATGTGGCTGAGTGAAAAAAAATCAACCAATGCCATCATTGTAGTTGGAGTGCAAAGTGCATGAGGCTCAAAGCAGCTCTAAAACTTAAAGTGCACACTTTTTTGTAGTGAAGAACATGAAAGATATGTATTTGCACATTTAGTGCTACATAAGAGATAGATTACCAGTTAGCCTAGGCGTAAGTGGCTAAGGTAAGGTCTCCTAGATTTAGAGGTTAGGAGGTCAAATTCTACATCCCTACTGATGTACCGAAATCAAGAGGGAGGAATTCTAGTGCGACAAAATTACTGTGTTGTACAAATGAACTCTCATAAGTCATAAGCTATGATGAATATTTGGTTGAGACTTTCAAAATGGTGTGCATATGTATAAAGAACTTTAAGAAATGAAAAAGTCTAAAGAAGCCATGTGAGAACTATGGTCAGAGGTTAAACTTTAGCTTTAGATAAGATAATGCAGACTTTGTTGAATATGTTTGGCTTTAACACTTTGAAATGCGATAAGGATGTCGTTCAACTGTTCAAACTACTACAAGTGACATATATGAAGTTTACACAATAGGAAGGGAAATTAACTCAACTAACCATCAATCAAAATATGACTTGGGCTTGCTATTCTATTCTTCTTTGGCTCATTTCAGCAGTAACATGGTATAATCCCCTTTGGAAGCTTGGCTTTCTTAACACTTACTCAAGTTAGTGTCGACTCTTTTCTCCATCTCCTAGCCTACTAAGTTATCACTCCTTTTGGCCCAGACATAGGATAGGCCTGTCATAAACTCATTTTGTTCTCTCTCAAATCTCAATTTATCTGTTGGCACCACTTGTGCCTGACTCCAATCATATTCATTTCTACATATGATTTTGTACCCCCACACATCTACCATGGCATTCTTATTTCACCCCTTCACAATTTTATTGATGTTTTGCTTTAATGCTGCCCAAATCCTAATACTTGCTAGTAAAGCATAATTGGCCCAATACCCCAATGACTACGTTAGTATTTGCCTTCAAGCTTTGTGGTTGCATCGAATCCAATCACACTTCTCCATGTTATCCAGCCAACCTTAATTCTATAATGTCTTGCATCATCCTACAACTTTCCTTTCTTACAAGGAATAATGCAAGGTAGCTGTTGGTTTTGGAGCATGCTTCTCTTTTTGCATTGAGATGTAACGATTGACCTTTGGAACATGCTGCTGTTGTGTTTTGGAATTCTTTGGGCTTGCCAAGTTTGTGGAAGGAACTTTTGCTTCTATAGAGGTTGCAGGTTTAGAGATCAACCAGGAGTTTGTGACAAACAACCTCCTCGACTCCTCCTGTGTGCTATTGTAACCTTGGAAAGAAATATAAGCTGCTCTGAAGGGATTGAGCTCACGCTCATAAGTAAAAATACATTAAGCTGGGGACAATAGCTTTTTGGTGCATAGAAAGGTCTGTAAATGTAATTGATGGTTTCATGGACTTGATAGTTCATTTATATTGACCGATTTGCATAGCTTTTGTAATTTTGTATGCACCTCATCGGTGCTTTTTAATATTATTATTTTTTTCTGGGAAAACAAGAATTACTTACATTTCCTTAAGAAGGATCAATTTATGGCAAAGTCTGTATAGGTAGGCATATCCATTATTTCCAATACGTTGCTTTCTTGACTCTAGTGCCAATAGCAATGTGGCATTATAGTGCATATATGGAGCATTGTTGTTAAGGCGTCGCCTAAGCGTTCGATCAGTGGAGACTGGTCGCCTAACGAGCTTGCCTTGCCTAAAAAAAACCCCCTACTAATATGTAGCTAAGAGCCCGAGACGCTGATCCTCCCAGCCTCGCCTTAGTGGTTGTTTACTTTGTTTTATGACATGTTATGGTTGAGAATGAAAATAACCCCAATTATGATCCATCAACGGATCCTAAAAGGAAGGCTAAATCTAAAGATCGGTTAAGACCCATGCGTAAATGCTAAATTATTGCATAATTTAGTACTTATTGTTGAGATTTGAGAATATGTTTATATGCTAAAATGTTAAATTGTGAATTGATTTATGATATTTTATAATATCCTCGGCGACTTGGCGGTCGGTGGCACATCGCCTTGAAAGTCTGCCTTAACAACAATGATATGGAGTTGTTGCTTTGCTCAATGTTGACCTCTTACCTTTTACTCTATTTTCACATGATTCCAACTTTTGGTTCATGCACTCTCTACTCCCATCAACAAGTACAACCTTGTGAAAGATGCCCGATAAGTATTCCTATGGTTTCCTTTGCTAGCTATTGGCATATTACTACAATCTTATACTTCAAGCTAGGAACATGACTTTGTAATTTGTATCATGCCAATGAGCTAAACCTACAATATTACATGGAAAATCTATGTACGTCGGATTTGGAGACATAATGTGCCTTGCCATTCAATATATACGGAGCCACTAGACTTAATAATTTTCTCTTTGGCAAACCAATTACTTAAATATGTGTTGACGATCTCTTACCCTTTTTGACACTTTTAAAATGACAAGCACTTTTGAGTTTTCCATATTTGTTTTCAGAAATAATTTCGCATATCCAGATTGAGACTTCTTACCTTATCTTTTGTATTGCAAAAATTATTTTTGCAGCTTTCCATGTTTTCAGATTAGTTGATCTCTTTCTTTGAAGGGGTATAAAAAAGTCAAATGCCAGCAATAGTTAATTATGCTGGTGATATTTGAATGTGGCCACATCAAAGGGATAATATACTTAAAAAGTGAAATATTAATTGTGTTTAGAACTAGGCATGTGGTCTTCGCATAATTAAATTCATTCATTGTTTTAACAAATATAAGAAAGTAAGAAACAACATGAAGTTTTAATACTTCAAACTCTCCTATGCATAGCATAATAATGTAATAGGCAAATGATAAGCTACCTTTATATGATATGCGAAATCTTTTTTTATTAGTGTTGTTAGTTATGAGAACACTATATTGTTTCATTAGCTTCTTTTGGTTAGTAGGATTTAGGAGTTAGTTGTTGATATGCCATCTGGGATAGGGCTGTTGTATTTCATTGCAAACTTGGCAATTCAACTGTGTAGGAATGTAGGATTTGCTAGGTTTCATACCAGACATGAAGTTAATAACTTAAGCTTTTCTTGTTCACATATTTGTCTAATGTTAGTCTGTTTGATCAAACTGTTTATATTTTTGTGATTCCCATCGTCTGATAATTTGCCTCGGATCTTATGGGTTACATCTAGTTCAAAAATCTTATTGTTTGTCATGATATTTTTTTTCCGTGGCAAATACTTGCATGGTTATGACTGTTGTTAGTTAATAAATTAGGAAATTTCTATGTTTTCTTGTGCTAATACTATGTTTAAAAAAAAAAAAAATACTCCCTCTGTCCCATTTATGTGTCTGGTTCGGTTAACGAGGTTTGACTGCAGTTATTTTTAATTCAAATTTTCATAATATTGTTTAGTATTAATATACAAAATTGATATATTTAGAAACTACATTAAAAGTACTATTAAACACAAAAAATCAAATTTATCCGTCCCATTTATGTGTCTGGTTCGGTTAACGAGGTTTGACTGCAGTTATTTTTAATTCAAATTTTCATAATATTGTTTAGTATTAATATACAAAATTTATATATTTAGAAACTACATTAAAAGTACTATTAAACACAAAAAATCAAATTTAAAAATAAGTAAAAAATATAAACAAAGAAGAAAGAATTGGTTTGACCAATGAACAGTAAGTAAGACATGTAAAATGGGACAGAGGGAGTAATTAATTAAGACTTGCACTTGCGGAAATGACCCATTACAATATTCAGAAAACCTAGCCCAATTTGAAAAGATAGCAAAGCCCATCAGCATTGAATAACCCAATACCTGAAAAGTGTCCTATTTTCTGAATCTAACTTTTACCTAGAAACCATACTTTTGCCTCTTTTCTAACAAGACCTTACGCTGCTGTAGCTACCACTGTCAATATAGTGGTTTAGCCTGTGCTGCTATCACTGTTGAGTATGGGATACTAGGATTACAATTTAGAACAAAGATCTAGTTGGGATAAACAACTTAAATAAGTGATTTTAATATAGCTCTTTTTAGCATGCTCTAAACAGCTTGTAAGTCCTTGCCCTTTAAATTGTTCTTTGGAAAACAGTTTTTCAGCTCATTTTGATAAGCTTCCTAACATATCTTATGGAAATAAACTTAAAATGACATTTTAAAAACTATAAGCTCTTTTGAAAAACATATCTGAACATAGTGATATAATTTTCCAAAGCGGTTTTGGCGATTGAGAAATGGGAAATAAGCTCATCAAAACTATGCCTCAGAGTTGTATTACTAGGATTGGGACTTAGTAGTTGGTAATCATTTCCCATCCTTTCCCACATCAGTTATCAAATGCAGGTTTCATCTTGGAAGCTTACTATCTATTTACTGCATCCTCATTCTTAAACACAAGCCTTCTCAATAGTATTCATAATTCTCAGTGTGTTTGGTACTTCCGTTAGCTTTCTGTAGTTTCATTTGTGTTGAAGAAATGATGGGAGAAAGTTCTTTCTTTAGTGCTATAGTATCCTTTTGATGTTCCCTGATGTAGGAGAAGTGGAAATTAAGAAGTTGAGAGGAGAGAAAGTGGAATAGGCAAAGGTATCGGTGAGAGGAGATGAATAGGGTTGGAAAGAAATGTCAATAATTTCAATGTTTTGAAACTATTTTGCCAATACAAATAAATATATATACTTCAAATAGAAATATCAACAATAAAAGTCCAATATCATAATTCATTTGCTGATATATTTATTTGTAAAGTACTAATATTTTCTCATGATGGTTCTGCATCATTCCCTTCTCTCATTTTATTGACTGGCTAAAGAATAGGGATCAGTGACGTTTGTTCTTTCTCAATTGTTTCTCCCTTGATGTAGGTGCAATCTTTTCTAACAAAATTAAAAGACTAGCTTCTCATTGTGACTTCATTCCATATTTGCAGAATATTGACCAGAAAGAATAGTAGTTTTGAATTATTATTATTATTATTATTATGTATTATGTATTATATTTGTTGTCAATATGATATTTTCTTTTTGTTTGGCACTTTGGTGTCTGACATAGCTTCCCTGTAGCTTAATTGTCTTTTTCTGTGTGATGTGTTTGCAGAGTACAAACTGCATGCGATTCTTCCATCTCTGGCTGTACATTTATTTCCTCAAGTACATATTCTAAGTTTCATTCCATGGAGAATGGATATGATATTCGGAAAGCTTCTAATGTTACAACAGATATTGCTAGATCAGGATTTGAAGATACTACACACCAGAGACTACTTTCTGATACAAACTTCAAAAAGAATGATCCAGGTTCAGTGTTTGAAAAGAGATCCTCGATTGGTCATTCTGATCCTCTGAAACATCTTAACCGTACTGCAAGTGAGCTGTATCTACAAGGCCTTAGAGAATATATTGCTGAAAGAAAAGGTACACTAGGAGTTGGATGGAATGTGGAATTTAAGTTTTGCCATAAAAGATGCAAGACATCTGCAGTATATCATGGTCCTGATGGAAGTACTTTTGAGTCAATGGCTGATGTTGCTTCTCATCTGGGGTTGCCATCGGGTGTTCGTACCATAGAGATGGAGAATGGAGGCAATAGATTTTCTTTAGTTCATAAAGAATCAAATAACATGCTAAGAAGAAAAGATGCATCAGGTTCGATGCAAACCAGAAGCTGTAATCAAAGCTCTAATGCTCCACGTAGCAGCTTCCTTGAGAGTGGTGCCTTCTTGCAAAATATTAAGGTAACTGATGTTTAATAATTAATTAATCTATAATAGTTTAACTTATCCAAAAAAAAAAAAGGAAAGAAAAAGTAGAAAAAAACTAGTAAATTTTAATATAAAGTTCATACTCCTTCACCGTTAGTTCACTGAAGTTTAATTTGATTTGAGTACCTTGAAGCATTGGTCTATTAATATTATTTTATTGCAGGATGGCTTCCCAGTTCAATTTGAGGATTTCTTACTTATTTCAACTGGCCATTTGGATTCACGACCATCCTACCATAGCAATAACCAAATATGGCCTGTGGGTTATAGATCTAGCTGGCATGATAAACTTTCTGGGTCAATATTTGTATGTGATGTTACAGACGGTGGTGATTCCAGCCCAAAATTCAGGGTTCAAAGATATCCATGCAGCATACAGTCTTACGTTGCTAGTTCCACAGTCCTCTCAAGGCCACAGTTGAGTTCTTCTAGCGAGTATGACAAAGTGGAGAAGGATGATTCAACTGTTTTTGGTGTACTTGATGATGATAGTATTTCTGTCCAGATAATGTTGGGAGACTGCAGTCCACCAACTCTGGATAATGACAATGATACTTATACAGGGCAAAGAGAAGATGAAGATTTTGCTGTGGAAAAACTGAATTCCTCATTGCCAGTGAGTGTTGGAAACAAAACATTTGATGTCATTGGCCAAGGGGATAGCCTTGGAGAATTTCTTGTGGAAGGGAGTTCATTGTCCTCTGTATGGGAAATGGTCTCCCAGACTCTTCTACTTGCTAGCCATGAGGCATATAAACAAAAAGGTGCAGTTCAGTTCTGTTGTAGTCACGATATATGTGAGTTAGATGTGAAACAACTTGATAGCCTTGGTCCATTATCCAAATTTTCTTGCTTGGCAGCACCTAGTAATTTTCCTCGTGCAGTGCACAGTGATAGCGAGTTCAACAGCACTTGTGAAATGCTAGTAAAGTGGTTTGAACAGGATAGATTTGGCTTAGATGCAGATTTTGTGCAGGAAATTCTAGAACAGCTTCCTGGCATTTTGAACTGTTCAGGCTATAAACTTTTGAGTGAAAGGAAACACAAGTCAACTCTTCGAACAGTTGGAAGTGGGTTTCTTCAGTCCAAAAGGAAGAGTCATATGCAAGATGATAGGGAATCATATGAATTTTTTAGAACATCTAAAAGACTCAGAAAATTAGAAGAAGAATCTGAAGTGAGAGGCCCCTGTCCTTTAGGCAAACCATTTATGTCAAAGCTTCCATCTTATTTGATAGGCGATGCTCTCCAGGTTTGTGAAATTCTTAGCTTAACCATTTGTGTAACTTTCTGTCCATATGCTTACTGGTTTCTTTCTTTATTTTATTTTAAATTTTAAAATTTTTAAATCTGTTCAGGTTTGGGATTTTTCATTGCGTTTTTCTGAGGTATTGGGGCTGGAAGATCCATTTTCTTTCTGGGAACTTGAAGATGAACTATTGAGTCCATGGATTGATGGACTGAATCCGAGTGTAAATCAGAAATCTGATATTGTGGATGCTGGTGATACCACAGTATATGGAGATGGGGTGAAGTCTTCTCAAGGCAATGTGACTTATAATCAAGAGAGCAGATGTACTGGTCTAGTTTTGGCAAAAACTCACAGCTTTCTGCTAAATGTTTTAGTTAAGGACCTCCTTATGAAGGTTGCAGTTTATGTGGATCCTAATTTTGATGTTGCCGAATCTAAACCTAGAAGAGGTAGAAAGAAAGATGCTGACAATTTAGCTACTCTTAAGAAAGCTAAACTTGATATGTTTCCTGTCAATGAAGTTACTTGGCCTGAAATTGCTCGGAGATACATTTTAGCTGTATTATCCATGGAGGGTAACCTTGATTCTACAGAGACTGCTTGCCGTGAGAGCGGAAAGATTTTTCATTGCTTACGAGGTGATGGTGGGACACTTTGTGGCTCTCTTATGGGAGTTGCTGCATTAGAAGCTGATGCTGTGGTAAGATTGACAAGTTCCTTTTTCTTTTAATTTGCCAATTTTCTTGCTGCTCAATTTCAAATCTGATGGAAGAGTTGGTTTCTAATTGAATCTTTGACATTGCTTGAACAAAAATGTGCTGCAACATTATAGGATAAAGATACAGCATTGATGAGAACATTGGCATATGTTATTTAATAATGAAGGGGTTTTCATTATAGGGACATTAAAGTATGCTAAGGATTATCTTAGTTTATGCAAGATATATTTGATGGCATTTAGTAGACTGTTATTGTATATGGATAGAAGGTTTTTGAGTGAATTTTGACTACTTGATATGTATATTTGTGCCTGTAATGAATTAAATGATGAAAATTATAAAACATATTCGCACTGTGCCACTGTTGAAGCATTGTTATTTATGGATGCATATTCAAAATAGGTTTTATTTGTTGATATGTTGTTAATGGGTACCATAATATTGCATCATTTTTAGCACATGATCAGCTATATTTTACTGCCCATAGTGTCTATTTCTTAATTCCTAACCATGTTTAAACTGCTTCATACAGTCTTTTTAAATTAATTTGTATAAAATACATGAAATGCTCCGACTCCATTTTATGGTTTTTGTGTTGTATCATTTATTTCCTCCCAAGCAGTTGATACAGTTTGATTATTTTTATTGCTTACCTTTTGTTTAGACATTCTACTCAGAAAGTGCCTTTTCTGGTAACTGCTTGTTTCAGAGGGAAACTTTTGATGGACTCTGCTTATTCTGTGGAATTCAATATTTTAAAAACAAATTGTTTAACAATGAGGTTCTAATGTTTGTGACTCTCAGCTTCTTGCAGAGGCTAAAAGGAAAATTTATGGTTCACTGAAGATTGGAAGTGATGTAATCAGCATAGATGAGAAAGAATCTGATGCTGCATGCACAAATGATGGTGAAGTCCCTGAATGGGCACGGGTTTTAGAACCAGTAAGAAAGCTACCAACAAATGTTGGGGCTAGAATTAGGAAGTGCATTAATGAGGCTTTGGATAAAAATCCCCCTGAATGGGCAAGAAAAATTTTGGAACATTCAATCAGCAAGGAGGTTTACAAGGGAAATGCATCAGGCCCTACGAAGGTGATTCTTCTCTACTTTCTTGGGTTCTATTAGTGGTTTTCTTTAAGGAACAGACAATTAACTTACTTTTTAACCTCCTGACAAAGATAGTATTATAGCATGTCCAGAATCAAATTTGTTGAATTACTTGAATGCAGAGAGCAGTTATTTCCGTCCTGGCAGATTTAAATAATGAAAATGTGCAACTTAAACCTGAGAAGAAGGAAAAGGTGAAGAGTGTCAGCTCTCTATCTGATATCATCATGAAACAATGTCGGATTGTGTTGCGTCAAGCTATTGTTGCAGATGAAGATAGAGTCTTCTGCAATCTTTTGGGACGAACAGTTTTGATGCCCAATGATAATGACGATGAGGGGCGTCTTGGATATCCTGCAATGGTATCTCGTCCTTTAGACTTCAGGACAATTGACCTAAGACTGGCTGCTGGGTCTTATGGAGGATCATATGAAGCTTTTGTTGATGATGTTCGGGAGGTAAGCCTTCTCATAAGAGAGTATATCGTGTCAGGAATTTGGAGTTAAATCATTGGGAGATGCTAGTAATGATATGGAGATGAATTTTAGTCTCTTCAGATCATTCTATATATAACTTGCTTTCTTATATCTTGTATATTAGTCACAATGATGGTATCCATCCTTCAAGGCTGGAATTTTTTTTGCTGCTGATATGTTTAGTACATCAAGAATGAATGTCCTTCTAGCATGTTAGGGTCCTAGGGATAGCCACCTCATAGAACCCAATGCTCCCTCTTATAAAATAATTTTTCATGTTTATCTGTATGTGTCTTATGCATATATTTTAGTATAAATGAATTGGTATTACTTTTTGGTTAGAAATTTGTCTTATGCATATATTTTAGAAATTTGTCTTATGCATAAAATAATCTGTCTTTTTATGCTCATAATTTGATCTAGTTAGATTGTAAAGTGAGCATCAGTGTAAGTGTCTGTAGTACAGTGGTTTCATTTTATTCTATTAGCAGAATTGCTTACTGTTCTCTCTTCAAAAATTCCTTCTTTAGGTTTGGAACAATATATGCACTGCATATGGTGATCAGCCTGACTTGCTTAGCTTAGCAGGAACCTTATCTCAGAAATTTGAGGAACTGTATGAAAAAGAGGTTAGAATTGTTAACCTTTTCTAACGCTGTTTTTGCTGGTTCCTATATAAATGTATAGAAAATTAGAAACCATCTTCGTTTTGCCTCTGGTATTACACAATCACTGTTGTAGCTTATTCTATCTTTTTTCTATCATAATTTGTAAGGTTGTTGGCAAACATTAATGTTTACCACCGAGATGTGCTTTTTAGTTAGATATTATGTGCATCATGTAGTTATATACTCATATTCACCATTATATATTGGCACATATGACTGCTATATGATCTCTGAGGTAGTATTGTTGGACTTATGGTCTTTGAGGATCATTATTGGTCTTAGTACAAGTTTCTTGGCAATTAATAGACGAAATTCTTTGCTGTTATTTGATGGATATTGATTTCGTTTTCATATAGAGTTCTTTGCACCTTAAAAAAAGTTAAGTTCAGCTCCTTGTTATTCTGTCCTAGAAAACATTTGGAAACATGTAAGCTTTGCATAAAGTTAATTGATAATACATATGCTTGTGTTATCATCAATTGCAAAGCTCTGCTGATTTTTCCAATTATGTTATCTTCATCTGAGCTTTGCCATGATTATTTCTACTTCAGGTTCTCTCCTTTGTCCAGAAAACTGTAGAGTGCAAGGACAATAATTGCTTAAACAGTGAAGCTGAGAAAGAAAGTGATGATTTCATTTCACGTGTCAATGAAAGCTCACTTCCTAAAGCCCCTTGGGATGAGGGAATATGCAAAGTGTGTGGCATGGATAAAGATGATGACAATGTTCTTCTGTGTGATAGTTGTGATTCTGAGTATCATACATATTGCTTGGACCCACCACTTGTCAGAATTCCTGATGGAAATTGGTATTGCCCTTCGTGTGTTGCTAAAAAATCTCTCTCCCGAAGTGCCACCTATATTACTCAAAATGTTGGTCAATGTCGTAAAAAAAGGTATCAAAAAGAATTTTCTCATAAACTTTTGGAGGCACTCAGTGAATTAGCGAAGGCCATGGAGTTGAAGGAGTATTGGGAACTTACTCTACAAGAGGTGGGTCTTTCAATGTTTTTTACATTGTGCCATTACAATTTTATAAGTCTCAAATCTACTCTTTGTGTTGGCCTTTACTTGATCATTGGAGGAGCAAACATGTCAGAATAAGTCTTTGGAATTCTCTTGCATTTTTGTATAGGGCCAAGAACTTAAAATATTTGCCTTGTCACCACTGTAAAACATGCATAAATAACTTGAGGGAAAGGAATTGCAAGCATTAAACTACAATCTGTGCCCCTGCATCCTTCTTCCCTTCAGATATTATTGGGAAGAAGGAAAACCACAGGCCATCAAAACTTCTTCTTTATGAGCCTATGCTTTGCTAGCATTGTTTTGCATTTGATTTAAGTAGAGAAAATATGTCCTCAGGTTATGATCTTTAAGGGGCTACAAATTTATAATTCATTTATTCAGCTTTACTTTCACATTTTAATAATTAATAGCCTATTTACTTTTCAAGAGTATGTGATAGGACACTAGTGGTTTACAACTTTTTTTTTTTTTTTTTTTTTGTTGTTGTTGTTGTTGTAAATTTTGATGTATGCATAAACCTTTTCCTCTTTTGATGCAGAGAATTTTCCTAATGAAATTTTTGTGTGATGAGGCACTGAATTCAGCCATTATCCGTGATCACATAGATCAATGTGCCTCTCTGTCTGCTGATTTGCAGCAGAAGTTACGTTCACTCAATTCTGAATTGAAGGTTTTGAAACTAAGGGAAGAATTTTTCACTGCAGACTTGGCTAAAGTGAAAAATAATGTTGGGCATGGTGGAGACTCTGGATCTAATGTCTTCAGTTCTGGTGTTGTTAGTGATGGTAAATTAAATGGGCAGGTGCCTGAAAGTGGTGCACAGTCACTGTCTAGTAGTTTAAGACAGCTAGATAATGGTGGGCAACTGAATGAGTTGATGGACAACAATAAAAAGCCACGGTCATGCACTTCAAAAGACAGTTTAGAGGAAACTTGCACAACATCTGTCAATCGACTAAAGTCTACCGATACATTAAGTAATTTACAGTATCAGCAGGCTGTCAAAGATAAATATCAACCAGATAATTATTGTCATACGCAATCTAGTACACAAGTAGCAAGATTGCAAAATGAGCTGGTACAAGGCAATGCTTGTAGTAATGTTGATTTTCAGCAGGAGTCTCCAGAGAGTAGTTCCAATTCCTTGCCATCTACTGCCCATGTCCTGCCTGACCATAACTCTACTGGTTCCCTCAGCAGCAGCTGCGTGAATCAGTCTTCTAACCCTGGTGATGTGAGTTTTTCTCAGGCCTTCAACCTTCAACTTGCATCTCTGAAGAGTGAGATTCGTTCTTTGCAAGATTCAATTTCCGTGAAAGAGTCAGAACTTTATAAGGTGTCTATTAGAAAGGAATTTCTGGGGCGGGATTCCGAAGGCAGACCTTACTGGATTCTTGGCAGGTCTGGTTCTTGTCTGCAGATAGTAGCCAATGCAGGTGTGAGTGCACAGCAGAGGTTATCTCCAAATTTTTATCATTCTGGTATGGACAATTCAAGACAGTTTGGTGTTTTGGATTGGTATGCTTCCGGGGACAATGTTGGCATCCCAAATTTTTGTCAATGGACAACTTACCAATCTGACGAGGAAGTCAAAGAACTTCTTGAATGGCTAAGAGATAATGACACAAGAGAGAGGGAATTGAAGGAGTCTATTTTGCAGTGGGTGAGTTATAAATCCAAGCATTCCAACTTTGCTGATGGTCTGATCCAGAAGAAAAAAGATCTAAGTGCGTCTGACTCCTCCAAAGGCAGAAAAGTTTCAGATTCTGGCTCCTCCAAAGGCAGAAAAGTCTTAGATTCTTGTTTTCTGGTCACCAAGGCTATGACTGTCTTATCCAAGAAATTTGGCTCTTTCAATGAAATGGATGGAACTGAAGTCTGTAAGAACCCAGGTTTGCCAGTGAAAGTCCCATGTAAGGGTGGAATATATAGGTGTCTGTGCTTAGAGCCGTTATGGATTTCTAGGCCTCATTGCTACTCATGTCACCAAACATTTTCCAACGCCGAGGAGCTGGCGCAGCATGCCAGTAGCAAGTGCAAGTCCAACTCAGAATTTCATGAGAGTAGCCAGATAATGGAAAATTCTTCTAAGCGCAAAAAAGTGACAAGGAGTGAAAGCTGTCAGGAGAAGTCTTTGGCCAGTAATGGTATTAATCAAGCATCCAAGAGCAGGAAGCAAGGTAGTGTTCCTGCATTTAGAAATGAGAAGCACAATAGTGAATCTGCTTCTGTTGAACATCAAGATCAAGCAGAATGTCCATTTAAGTTTGAGGAGATCAAACGCAAGTTTATTGTTCAAAGCTCACTCAAGGAAGAGATAAAGAAAATAGGACTGATTGGCTCAAATGGTGTTCCATCCTTTATTCCATGTAGATCTCCCTATCTTGATTATCCTGTTGGATTGTTCCATACTACAGAAGATGAGGTTGCTACAGAAACTACTACAGTAGCGGAAACTTGCCAGCAGCAATCAAACACTGGACCCAGTATTCCTGGAAAGGTCCACAGCTTAGATAATCTGCCGAGTAATGAAAATGGAATTTTTGATGATGAATTGGAACTTGGGAGAGGCAGATCCACATTATCGAATGAAAAGAATCAATTGTCTTCTGTGAAGGTCAAAAGCCAAGCACTTGGAATAAATAAAAGCTTTACTGTTCGTGAATCCTCTGTACGGCCATTGGTAGGCAGGGATTTTGAGATTTTGAGGCGTCTAAAGATCAACTTGCTTGATATGGATGCTGCTCTACCTGAAGAAGCTTTGAGAGCGTCAAGATCACACTCAGACAGAAGATATTCCTGGCGTGCATTTGTAAAATCTGCAGCTACAGTTTATGAGGTCAGTTTTTCACTTTTCCTCTCCTATTTAATTAATCTTTTAAAATATAAACAAGCAAGTGTGCAATTGGCAGGAAGTTAGTGCCTAATAGAAATGAACTGGCACAAAAGATAATTATCCTCGTGAAATGTTGGACATCATTTACATCCCTTGACCATTATTCCTTGGATTAAATGCTCCTTCCTTGTGTGAGTTGTGTCTTCTGTTAAACAAAGATTTTACATGATTTTGACCATACTAGATTGGCATTCTCTAATTTCTCAGTTACTGGAGTTTTATTTTATCAGATGATTAGTTACAAAACAAAACTATTTCCTTATAGGTTGAATGTTTCAAATCCCAATTATTCTGTCATAAAATTTTGTTTTGGGAAAATTGCATTTTTGGTCCCTGAGCTTTAACCAAGTTCCGACTCAGTCCCTGAGTTATGAACAAAGTGGCGCATTTGGTCCCTGGCCGTTAAAACTAACGGAAAAATTAAAAAATAATTAAAAATTGAGGGGTAAGATAGGAAATTCACATTTTATTCTTCTTCTTATATCAAAATCACTTTTATAACATTATTTTTCACTTCTTAGCCTCTTATTTTCAATATTTTTCAATTCTAAAAGCATTTCAATAACTTTAGTATGACTTGTTAGGAGTTTGGCTCTCGTATAACAAACTTAAGACCTAGTACAAACAAAGAAACACTTGATCATTGTTTTTAAGCATCTGAAAACACTATCCTAATAATTTTTGGTTTCCTTTACTAAGAAACAAAGGTATCAAACTAGAACTTCTGAGATACAAAATAATTTCAAATTTCTCAGGTTGCTTTTATGAGAATTTCACCAAAAGAATAACTACTTGAGATTTTTAGTATGTAAAAAATATTTTGTATGCAATAGTTTAGTCAATTGTCGTTTTTTGAAGTTACAAAAGTTTTTAAAATTTTCATAATTGATTCTTAGGTTCCTCTTTCATTACTCTGGTTTTAAGAAAATCGAGTTTTGTATCTCAAAAGTTTTAGTTTGATTACCTTTGTTGCTTAGTAAAGAAAATCGAAAATTATTAGAATAGTGTTTTCAGATGCCTAAACACGTTTCTTTGTTTGTACTAGGTTTTAAATTTGTTATACGAGAATCAGGCTCCTAACAAGTCATACTAAAATTATTGAAATGCTTTTAGAATTGAAAAATATTGAAAATAAGAGGCTAAGAAGTGAAAAATAATGTTATAAAAGTGATTTTGATATAAGAAGGATAATAAAATGTGAATTTCCTATTTTACCCTTCAAATTTTAACTGTTTTTTAATTTTTCCGTTAGTTTTAACGGCCAGGGACCAAATGCGCCACTTCGTTCATAACTGAGGGACTAAACTCGGATACGGCCATAACTCAGGAACTGAGTCGGAACTTGGTTAAAGCTTAGGGACCAAAGATGCAATTTTCCCTTTTGTTTTTAAAAAAATGTTGTATTCTCTTGCATCTAAGAGCTATGGACAAATGCCAAATTTTCAACATTAATTCTTTCAAGATCATCTAAATCTATTCTTAACTTTTGCAAGTGTTATTCTTTGAAATATCTGCAAATTAAATATATGAACACACACAGTTATATGTGTTGAGCATATATATATAATATATAAACATAAATATGCAATCCAACTATCAGCTTAGGCTCTTAGTAGCGCATGCTTCAATTTGGTATCAGCCAATTTGAATCTCCGCGTCAATAAAAAGAGACTAGGCTTTTAGTTGAGATGGAACACATGCTTCAATTGTATGTGGGCTTTTTTTTTTTTTTTTTTTTTTCAGTGCTTTTGTTATATTTGTTGGAGCATTTTAAGGTTGAGTTGAGTTCATTCCTTGTCAGATGATTCAAGCAACAATCATACTAGAGGACACAATAAAGACGGAGTACTTGAGGAATGACTGGTGGTACTGGTCATCACCTTCGGCTGCTGCCAAAATCTCCACCCTGTCAGCCCTTGCACTCCGCTTATATGCCCTGGATTCAGCCATCTTATACGAGAAACACTTGGCCAATGAAGAGGCAACAGAAGCTTCGAAACCAGAATGTCAATCAGAAAAAGCAGCGCCTCAGAATTCGAAATCAGGTAGTCCTCCAACTCAAAAGCAGCTCGATTCAGAACCCGCTGAGAGCTCAAAAGCAAAGACCCGCGCAAGCAAGCGAAGAAAAGATTCAGGTGGTTAAAAAGATGTGCATCTTTGCCGAATCGAACTGGATTAATCTTTCCCGCCCAGATGAGATAACGTGGCTGTGTCACATTGATTTTGATATTGGCCAGTGCTGGTCTCCCGATTAAACCAAAAAAAAAGGTGGAGACCTCTGTATTTTCTTCATATGCAACACCATAGATCTGCAGGGTGCCATCACTTTACCTTTCATCTACAAACTAAAGATTGCTGCACCCGGCTTTTCCCCCCATCGGTGGCTTAAGGAATGTCCGAGAATCTGCATTTGGCTGGAGTTGCTGCATTCTCTGCCCATATAATGCTGATGAAAATTTTCGCTGCCCTTCTCGATAAGAATACGAAGATCAATGATTATTAAACAGGTAAACCTTTATGTACATGTAAAATCAAAGCTTTAGCAGTTGTAGCGCGTCGTGTATAGAAAAATACGGAGAATTTCTCAGTCCATACCCTTCCCTTGCTGAACAATGTAAAATTACCAACTTGTGCCGCCATGTCTTCCACAGCTGTTCTCTATACGAGTCTGAAAATCAAGGTGGGTTTTTTCTGTATTTGGTGATTTTAATGTGTACTTAAAATTTTGAATTGGCTCACTTTGAGGAAGCACTTATTTCGCATTCTCAGCGTTGCATCTGCCCAATAATGAAAATTAGATTGCCCTATAATGAAAATTAGATTGGTGTTCTTACTGCTCTATACTCTATAGTCGTGGTTTATTATTATTGTTATTATTTAAAGGGAAAATTGCATCTTTGGTCCCTGAGTTTTAAGCAAGTTCCGACTCAGTCCCTGAGTTATGGCCGTATCCGAGTTTAGTCCCTCAGTTATGAACGAAGTGGCGCATTTGGTCCCTGGCCGTTAAAACTAACGGAAAAATTAAAAGTTAAAATTTGAAGGGTAAAATAGGAAATTCACATTTTATTATCCTTCTTATATCAAAATCACTTTTATAACATTATTTTTCACTTCTTAGCCTCTTATTTTCAATATTTTTCAATTCTGAAAGCATTTCAATAATTTTAGTATGACTTGTTAGGAGCCTTGACTCTCGTATAACAAACTTAAAACCTAGTACAAACAAAGAAACACTTGATCATTGTTTTTAAGCATCTGAAAACAGTATCCTAATAATTTTTGGTTTTCTTTACTAAGCAACAAAGGTATCAAACTAGAACTTCTGAGATACAAAATAATTTCAAATTTCTCAGGTTGCTTTTATGAGAATTTCACCAAAAGAATAACTTGAGATTTTTATTATGTAAAAAATATTTTGTATGCACTAGTTTAGTCAATTGTCGTTTTTTGAAGTTACAAAAGTTTTTAAAATTTTCATAATTGATTCTTAGGTTCCTCTTTCATTACTCTGGTTTTAAGAAAACAGAATTTTGTATCTCAAAAGTTCTAGTTTGATTACCTTTTTTACTTAGTAAAGAAAATCGAAAATTATTAGGATAGTGTTTTCAGATGCCTAAACACAATGATCAAGTGTTTCTTTGTTTGTACTAGGTTTTAAGTTTGTTATACGAGAGTCAAGGCTCCTAACAAGTCATACTAAAATTATTGAAATGCTTTCAGAATTGAAAAATATTGAAAATAAGAGGCTAAGAAGTGAAAAATAATGTTATAAAAGTGATTTTGATATAAGAAGAAGAATAAAATGTGAATTTCATATTTTACCCCTCAAATTTTAATTATTTTTTAATTTTTCTGTTAGTTTTAACGGCCAGGGACCAAATGCGCCACTTTGTTCATAACTGAGGGACTAAACTCGGATACGGCCATAACTCAGGGACTGAGTCGGAACTTGGTTAAAGCTCAGGGACCAAAGATGCAATTTTCCCTTATTTAAATGCTGGAAATTTAAGTCATCAAGTAGGGTTTCTTTGGCTTAGCCGCTTAGGTATCTGATTGGTGTGAATTAGGGTTGGCAATTTGCCCGTCCCCGGCGGGGGTTGAGGATCCCCGCCCCATCCCTGGGCTATATAATTTGCTATTTTATATTATGAAGATACTTCACATATTCCTTGATAGCAACAGTCATTTATGTCATGATTAAGTATAATAGCACTGATGTTCCTTCAACTCTAGAGAGGATATTTGATTCAGAAATAATTATATTTGAAGTTCCTACACTGATGATGTTCCTACTGGCCGGCTTATTGTGTATATAACTTATAATTAAGCTGTTTAGTTGCTTAATCCTTGCAAATTTGCTTCTATGTTGTGCTAGAAGGAACAGAGTTAAGAGCTGCTAATTCTCTTCATTCTAGAACCAAACCTAAAAGACTAGGCAGATAAAGCAGGTATTTCAAGTATTACATGTTGTGCAGAGAATGTCAGTAAATTGTTTAAAACTTTGCCCTTGGAAATATATAAGTAATGCAGTTATTTGTTTTAAGTGAATTTCATACATCCCTCTTTACTATATGCATTGTACTAAGTCTGCTTAATTGATTAATTAATTAGGACATATTATTATTATTATTATTATTATTAGTGCATTGATTAAATTGATTATTGTGAACGATGAAATTAGATTATGTTGAATATAGTCGAAAAAAAATATATTGTAGTAGGGAGCTAAATTTAAAAATAAATAAATAAATAAATTACAAATATGCGTATGTACACTATTCTTATTAGATTATTTTGAATATGGTCTAAACTCCTACTCATATTATTTTTTAATATTAGTTACACTGTAGGCTTCTCTTCTTAAGAAGGCGCCTCAAGTCTAAACTATTAGCGTCTGGTCATATAAAGCAGACGCCTCTTGCATATTACAACAGATGCAATAGCCTGATTTATATTAGTGCCATTGTAACCATATATAATGGAATTGATAATCCAGAAGCATGAAAGGTCTTCTTTCTGTGGCTTTAATCTTGCTTATGGTTCTATCAACTGCATTCCTACTCCAATAATTTATTCGTCCCTTACATATGTCCTTGCCTACTCATATGTCTTTGGGCATGAATGTGTTTGGTTTTATAATGCATGTCTACTACAGACCTTCACTAATTTTAGATACAGTTGGATGTGCTTTGAATACATGGTACCGTTAATTGTGTTGGTACTAGTTTTGCAAGATCCATTTTTCAACTGAAAGACATTTGAATTACCTTTTTTTTTTTTTTTTTTT